>NW_023994743.1:50000-187500 GCF_015586225.1 Lucilia sericata
AAATAAAAATTCTTACTAAAACTCCTTTAAATTCCCTTAAATTTACTAAAATCTCTTTAAAAAACAAAACACAAACCAGTCAGACTAAAATTTCCCCCAATTTAAGTAAAAATATTAAATTCCATAAAAATTAAAGTAAAAGATAGAACAAAACAAAAAAAAAAATAAAAAATTAAGAACAAAATTCCAATTTCATTTAAGCGTAACGCATTTATGTCGTGTTTCTTTTAAGCAAAAATCATATAAAAAAAATTCTACCCCAGATCCAAAAAAAAATAAATATATATAAACATCTCAACCACCCACCCAACAAAAACCCATTAAGGCTGATATGGCTGCAAATAGCAGGCAGAGTTGCAGCTGAAACGGAGCAGAGCTGCTAAAAAAAAGTACTAAAAAATATATATAAACTCAACAATAATTTGCAACCATTCTCATGCTGGCAGAACTCCCCTGTCTCTCTCCTTTACAAGAGTTTTTCCACAAAATATTTGATTTTTGTATGTATGTATGTGTATTTGAGATACGGTGGGGTTGGGGGTGGTTTATAATACCCGTTATTGGGTTGGTTTTTAGGTTGCTGATGATGTTATTGTTGCTATCATTATTGTTTGTTTGCTGCTACTGCAGACTACCGACAACAATGATGACGTTGTTAATAACAATGATGATGATGTTTATAACTGTTAATGTTCATTGTGTTTGATGAATATGTAGAACAGAGTTGTAAAATAGTGCAGATTTTTTAAATGAAAATATATTTAAGAAAACTTCTTGTGGAATTTAAAGCAAATATGTAAATTTAATTTTTTATTGAAATTAAAATGATTAAATTAAAAATTAAAAAATTTAAAACTTTAGAGAAATGGAAATTTTTGATGAATATTGATCAATCTATGAACTATCCATGAACTATCCATCTATTAGTGTATGAACTAGAAGTAAACTAGAACTGAACTAGAACAGAACTAGAACGGAACTAGAACTGAACTAGAACTGAACTAGAACTGAACTAGAACTGAACAAGAACTGAACTAGAACTGAACAAGAACTGAACTAGAACTGAACAAGAACTGAACTAGAACTGAACTAGAACTGAACTAGAACTGAACTAGAACTGAACTAGAACTGAACTAGAACTGAACTAGAACTGAACTAGAACTGAACTAGAACTGAACTGAACAGAACTAGAACGGAACTAGAACTGAACTAGAACTAGAACTGAACTAGAACTAGAACTGAACTGGAACTGAACTAGAACTGAACTGAACTAGAACTGAACTAGAACTGAACTAGAACTGAACTAGAACTGAACTAGAACTGAACTAGAACTGAACTAGAACTGAACTAGAACTGAACTAGAACTGAACAGAACTGAACTAGAACTGTACTAGAACTCAACTAGAAACTGAACTAGAACTGAACTAGAGCTGAACTAGAACTGAACTAGAACTGAACTTGAACTAGAACTGAACTAGAACTGAACTAGAACTGAACTAGAACTGAACTAGAACTGTACTAGAACTCAACTAGAACTGAACTAGAGCTGAACTAGAACTGAACAAGAACTGAACTAGAACTGAACTAGAACTGAACTAGAACTGAACTAGAACTGAACTGACTGAACTGAACTAGAACTGAACTAGAACTGAACTAGACTGAACTAGAACTGAACTAGAACTGAACTAGAACTGAAACTAGAACTGAACTAGAATGAACTAACTGAACTAGAACTGAACTACTGAACTGAACTAGAACTGAACTAGAACTGAACTAGACTGAACTAGAACTGAACTAGAACTGAACTAGAACTGAACTAGAACTGAACTAGAACTGAACTAGAACTGAACTAGAACTGAACTAGAACTGAACTAGAACTACTGACTAGAACTGAACTAGAACTGAACTAGAACTGAACTAGAACTAGAACTGAACTAGAACTGAATTAGAACTGAACTAGAACTGAACTAGAACTGAACTAGAACTAAACTAGAACTGAACTAGAACTGAACTAGAATTGAACTAGAACTGTACTAGAACTGAACTAGAACTGAAGTAGAACGAAACTAGAACTGAACTTAATGTTAACTGGAACTGAATTAGAACTGAACTATAACGGAACTAGAATTAAACTAGAACTGAACTAGAAATGAATTTCTCGTGCTTTTTCTGTTCTAGTTGCCCTAGTAATTCCATTTCAACATGGTGGCAATATTGTTTAAATGAATGAAAAAATGTTGAGCTCTGCCTCTGACTGCTAAGGGTGCTTTTGCATTAATTGCTTTTATCGATTTTTTAACAGTTTTTGTTTGTTTTTATTTATTTTTTTGCTCTCTCATTTATGCTATATATACAAGTGTGTATTTTAATTCAGCTCTGGCTTTAAAGAAGAAGAAAAATAACAACATATTTTCAGTTGGATTTTTCTTTTTTTAGCACAAGGCCGAAAATGAAATGTTTTGTATACTGCTTCTTCTTTTTTTTTTTTTTTTTTTGCTTGTGTTCTTCTTCTTCTTTCTAAAGTGTTATTGTTGTTGCACAAATTGTATATAAAATGAAAAAAAAAAGAATATTTCTGTTTACATCTCTGTGCCAATGTATGAGTGAGGATTTGTTTGGATTTTTATTTTTTTAATTTTCATTTTAAGTATAAATAAAAAGAAAGACTTACATTTTTTCAACTACTTTTTTTCGCATTAAAATAATGTTGTTGCTGGGTTATATGGGTAGTTAGGCAAAGTAAGTAGTCAGTCGGTTGGTCGGGCGGGTGTTCAGTCGGTCCCATTTGAATATGAATGAAGGCACACACAGAGTGTTAAACTTAAAATGTGAAATATTCTCTTTTTGTTTTTAATATAAAAAATAATGATAATAATGTTGTTTGTTGGCTGCTATGTAAGGTTTAGAGTATAGATTTCATTAAAAAAATATGTGGGCGTTGTTACTTTGTTTATTATTTTTCTTTTCATCAGAAGAAAGAAATAATTGCAATAATGATGGTTTGGGATGACGGTGTCGGTGGTGTGTGAAATGGTTGGTTAGAAAGAAGTTAAAGCGTAAACTATGGAATATATTTAAAAAGAATTTGCAGTATGTAGTGTAGAAAGGATAATTGCTGTTTTTTTTTCTTGCTTAAGTCGAGTTCTAATTCGTTTCATGATTTACAACAGAACTAGAACAGAACTAAAACAGAACTAGAACAGAACTAGAACAGAACTAGAACAGAACTAGAACAGAACTAGAACAGAACTAGAACATAACTAGAACAGAACTAGAACAGAACTAGAACAGAACTAGAACAGAACTAGAACAGAACTAGAACAGAACTAGAACAGAACTAGAACAGAACTAGAACAGAACTAGAACAGAACTAGAACAGAACTAGAACAGAACTAGAACTAGAACAGAACTAGAACAGAACTAGAACAGAACTAGAACAGAACTAGAACAGAACTAGAACAGAACTAGAACAGAACTAGAACAGAACTAGAAAAGAACGAGCACTGAACTAGAATAGAACTACAACAGAACTAGAACAGAACTAGAACAGAACTAGAACAGAACTAGAACAGAACTAGAACAGAACTAGAACAGAACTAGAACAGAACTAGAACAGAACTAGAACAGAACTAGAACAGAACTAGAACAGAACTAGAACATAACTAGAACAGAACTAGAACAGAACTAGAACAGAACTAGAACATAACTAGAACAGAACTAGAACAGAACTAGAACAGAACTAGAACAGAACTAGAACAGAACTAGAACATAACTAGAACAGAACTAGAACAGAACTAGAACAGAACTAGAACAGAACTAGAACAGAACTAGAACAGAACTAGAACAGAACTAGAACAGAACTAGAACAGAACTAGAACAGAACTAGAACAGAACTAGAACAGAACTAGAACAGAACTAGAACAGAACTAGAACAGAACTAGAACAGAACTAGAACAGAACTAGAACAGAACTAGAACAGAACTAGAACAGAACTAGAACAAACTAGAACAAACTAGAACAACAGAACAGAACTAGAACAGAACTTGACCAGAACTAGAAAGAACGAGCACTGAACTAGAATAGAACTACAACAGAACTAGAACAGAACTAGAACAGAACTAGAACAGAACTAGAACAGAACTAGAACAGAACTAGAACAGAACTAGAACAGAACTAGAACAGAACTAGAACAGAACTAGAACAGAACTAGAACATAACTAGAACAGAACTAGAACAGAACTACAACATAACTAGAACAGAACTAGAACAGAACTAGAACAGAACTAGAACAGAACTAGAACAGAACAGAACTAGAAAAACTAGAACAGAACTAGAACAGAACTAGAACAGAACTAGAACAGAACTAGAACAGAACTAGAACAGAACTAGAACAGAACTAGAACAGAACTAGAACAGAACTAGAACAGAACTAGAACAGAACTAGAACAGAACTAGAACAGAACTAGAACAGAACTAGAACAGAACTAGAACAGAACTAGAACAGAACTAGAACAGAACTAGAACAGAACTAGAACAGAACTAGAACAGAACTAGAACAGAACTAGAACAGAACTAGAACAGAACTAGAACAGAACTAGAACAGAACTAGAACAGAACTAGAACAGAACTAGAACAGACTAGAACAGAACTAGAACAGAACTAGAACAGAACTAGAACAGAACTAGAACTAGAACAGAACTAGAACAAGACTTGATCAGAAGCAGAACAGAAATGGAACACAGTTAGAAGAGAACTAGAACGGAATTAGAGCAGAACTGAACAGAATTAGATTAGAACTAAATCTGACGTAGATAGATATTTTCTATCTATCTATCTATTTATCTATGTATCTATGTATCTATCTATCTATCTATCTATCTATCTATCTATCTATCTATCTATCTATCTATCTATCTATCTATCTATCTATCTATCTATCTATCTATCTATCTATCTATTTATCTATCTATCTATCTATCTATCTATCTATCTATCTATCTATCTATCTATCTATCTATCTATCTATCTATCTATCTATCTATCTATCTATCTATCTATCTATCTATTTATTTATCTATCTATCTATCTATCTATCTATCTATCTATCTATCTATCTATCTATCTATCTATCTATCTATCTATCTATCTATCTATCTATCTATCTATCTATCTATCTATCTATCTATCTATCTATCTATCTATCTATCTATCTATCTATCTATCTATCTATCTATCTATCTATCTATCTATCTATCTAATCTAGCTATCTATCATCTATCTATCTATCTATCTATATATCTACTATCTATCTATCTATCTATCTATCTATCTATCTATCTATCTATCTATCTATCTATCTATCTATCTATCTATCTATCTATCTATCTATCTATCTATCTATCTATCTATCTATCTATCTATCTATCTATCTATCTATCTATCTATCTATCTATCTATCTATCTATCTATCGATTATTCAATTTAAATTTTCAGTTAAATTTAAATTGTCACTTTTTTGTTGTATTTTTATTAATTCAAAAA
Organism: Lucilia sericata; assembly: GCF_015586225.1. Taxonomy (NCBI): domain Eukaryota; kingdom Metazoa; phylum Arthropoda; class Insecta; order Diptera; family Calliphoridae; genus Lucilia; species Lucilia sericata. Next base: position 55,542 of record NW_023994743.1, read on the forward strand.
CACTCTATTTTATTTGTATTTGTGTCTATTATGACCATAGCAGCAGCAACATTTGTAATTGACCTAATTCTTTTTATGTTGTTTTAATTTTTTGCATAATTTTTTTTAAAGCTTTAACAAATACTGCAAAAAAAATTTATAACATGAATTTTTCAATACTACACAATATTACAAAAAAAATAACACATTATATTTTGTTGTTATTGTGATTTTGTAAAAACAATACAAACGAAACCTACATAAAGATAAACAAAATGGAAATTAACAATAATAACAAATAAAATACAGTGATTTTAATGTTTACTTGATGGGCAATAATATTAGCTTTATTTGAGGTTCAATTAACAATCACCGAGAACAATTATGATTTAGTGTATAGTTTTACTTAATATATCATAGGTAAACTGTCTTGTAGACAATTCAGCTAGAAATAATTTTTTTTAATACATTTGTACTTTTTAGAATAAATTGAAGTTAAAACGACTAGTTACTTATCTAGTACTAAGTTGTTAGTAGAATCATTAGTCTTCCACATAACTACCGGTAGAAAATAGTTGTGTATTTGTGTTTACTCCACCCAAAGTATTTTTTGTTATTTTTAATAAATTTTAAATTTTATGCTTCAGGGAGTATTTCCGATAAATAATAATAAAAAAATAATAAAATATTTAATATAATTTTGTTGTTTTAGGCAATTTTTGTCGAAAGAAACCATAATCAATTAAATATTATTTACATAATAAATAATTACCTATAATAATTTTCCACTTTAAAGGAAATAACGAACATTTTAGGAGAAAAACACTGGAAAAGTTAAAAATTTAAAAAATTATTTATAAATTTTTAAAAAATTCAACATTTTGAACACGAACTGAACTAGAACTGCATTGGAACTAAACTAGAACTGAACTATATACAGTTTGAAAATTGAAATTTAGTTTTTAAACAATCTGGCAACATTTGTGAAAGTCTAAATTCAGATATTGCTTTAGTTTTCGAAAGATTTTTTAAAAATATTATGTTTGAAATAAAGGTTTATAGAAAAAAATTAAGATTTGACTCAAAAAACTTAATTTTACAGAATGTGTACTTTTCAAAACATTTAAAATTTTCGAATTTAATTACATTTTCTAATTTGATTATATGTGCAGTTTTAAAACTGTTACAATTTTATCAAAAAATTAATTATTACTTACCCAATTATATCATTAATTAAAGTTGTTTATTTAAAAAAAATCAATATACAATTTTTTTTTTTGTATAAATAATCCAAATAATTTAAGGCGTGTTGTGCTGAAGAGTGAAGGATACTTTTCTGTAAAGATAAATAAAAATACAACAAAAATTAAATTCAATCAAATGATTTTGAAATAATTTATTCAATAAATGAACATCAGAAAAAAGAAAATATAGAAGATGTATAATATTTTAAAGAAAATTGAATGACAAGTCACGTTTTGCAATAACTCAGAAGAGTAAAATAAACAAACCAAATGTTTATTTTTTTTGCAAGTTTTCCAATAAATTAAAAACTAAAGAGAGTGAAAGAAAGCCAGCATTAAAATAAAATAAATAAGGCTAGAAAAATACAATAAATTTGTATAAAAATAGAAGATTTAAAAGAAGAAAAAGAAAAACCATAACAATAAATATTGGTTAAAAAGCAAAAAAAAAAATATATATATAATAATAATATTGCAGAAGAAAAAATATATATGTATTGTACATTTTGCAGACAATTTAATACGTTGTATAATAAATTTTATAGAAAATATATAACTTTAATAAGAACAACAGCAGCATCTCTATTGTATGTTTACAGAGTTGCCATTTTTTTGGGGGGTTTTTAATTTACAATAATAAGGCAGCTTTCAGCCACATTGCCAAGTTTCACTTTGGAATATTTAACTCCCAAATAATACACAAACACACAAAATTCACAGCAAAAATAATATAAACAAACAACGAAAACAAAACAACGGCCAAAACAAAAAAAAAAAAAAAAAATAAAAACATAAACAAACTGCAAATATTATTTTCCAGCAACCACTTCTACTACTACTACTTTACTACCCAACAATACACACACTTACTGGAATCTACTACTATTTTCAGACAGCACTGTTTTGCTGTGCTCCATAAAATGATTACACACTGCAGGACTGGAAACTGAAATAGAGTCATAAAATTCAGTTTGCGGATGGAACTAAACTGAATTAGAATTGAAATAGAGCTAGAACTGAAATAGAACAGAACTAGAACTAAACTGGAACAGAACTGCACTTAGAACTAGAACTGAACTTGAACATGAATTGAACTAAAAATGAACTAGAACTGAACTAGAACTGAACTAGAACTGAACTAGAACTGAACTAGAACTGAACTAGAACTGAACTAGAACTGAACTAGAACTGAACTAGAACTGAACTAGAACTGAACTAGAACCGAACTAGAACTGAACTAGAAGTAAACTAGAACTGAACTAGAACTGAACTTGAACTGAACTAGAACTGAACTAGAAGTAAAACTAGAACTGAACTAGAACTGAACTAGAACTGAACTAGAACTGAACTAGAACTGAACTAGAACTGAACTAGAACTGAACAAGAACTGAACTAGAACTAAACTAGAACTGAACTAGATATAAACTAGAGCTGAACTAGAACTGAACTAGATATAAACTAGAACTGCATTAGAACTGAACTAGAGCTGAACTAGAACTGAACTAGAACTGAACTAGAACTGAACTAGAACTGAACTAGAACTAGAACTGAACTAGAACTGAACTGAACTAGAACTGAACTAGAACTGAACTAGAACTGAACTAGAACTGACTAGAACTGAACTAGAACTGAACTAGAACTGAACTAGAACTGAACTAGAACTGAACTAGAACTGAACTAGAACTGAACTAGAACTGAACTAGAACTGAACTAGAACTGAACTGAACTAGAACTGAACTAGAACTGAACTAGAACTGAACTAGAACTGAACTAGAACTGAACTAGAACTGAACTAGAACTGAACTAGAACTGAACTAGAACTGAACTAGAACTGAACTAGAACTGAACTAGAACTGAACTAGAACTGAACTAGAACTGAACTAGATATAAACTAGAACTGCATTAGAAACTGAACTAGAGTGAACTAGAAACGGAACTAGAACGACTAGAACTGAACTAGAAATGAACTAGAACTGAACTAGAACTGAACTAGAAATGAACTAGAACTGAACTAGAACTGAACTAGAACTGAACTAGAACTGAACAAACTGAAACGAAACTGAACTAGAACTGAACTAGAACTGAACTAGAACTGAACTAGAACTGAAACTAGAAACTGAACTAGAAACTGAACTAGAACTGAACTAGAACTGAACTAGAACTGAACTGAATGATAGAACTGAACTAGAACTGAACTAGAACTGAACTAGAACTGAACTAGAACTGAACTAGAACTAAACTAGAACTGAACTAGAACTGAACTAGAACTGAACTAGAACGAACTGAACTAGAAACTAAACTAGAACTGAACTAGAACTGAACTGAATTAGACAGAACTAGAACAGAACTTGAACAGAACTGAACTAGAACTGACTAGAACTAGAACTAGAACTAGAACTGAACTAGAACTGAACTAGAACTGAACTAGAACTGAACTAGAACTGAACTAGAACTGAACTAGAACTGAACTAGAACTGAACTAGAACTGAACTAGAACTGAACTAGAACTGAACTAGAACTGAACTAGAACTGAACTAGAACTGAACTAGAACTGAACTAGAACTGAACTAGAACTGAACTAGAACTGAACTAGAACTGAACTAGAACTGAACTAGAACTGAACTAGAACTGAACTAGAACTGAACTAGAACTGAACTAGAACTGAACTAGAACTGAACTAGAACTGAACTAGAACTGAACTAGAACTGAACTAGAACTGAACTAGAACTGAACTAGAACTGAACTAGAACTGAACTAGAACTGAACTAGAACTGAATTAGAACTGAATTAGAACTGAACTAGAACTGAACTAGAACTGAACTAGAACTGAACTAGAACTGAACTGAACTAGAACTGAACTAGAACTGAACTAGAACTGAACTAGAACTGAACTAGAACTGAACTAGAACTGAACTAGAACTGAACTAGAACTGAACTAGAACTGAAATAGAACTGAACTAGAACTGAACTAGAACTGAACTAGAACTGAACTAGAACTGAACTAGAACTGAACTAGAACTGAACTAGAACTGAACTAGAACTGAACTAGAACTGAACTAGAACTGAACTAGAACTGAACTAGAACTGAACTAGAACTGAACTAGAACTGAACTAGAACTGAACTGAACTAGAACTGAACTAGATATAAACTAGAACTGCATTAGAACTGAACTAGAGCTGAACTAGAACTGAACTAGAACTGAACTAGAACTGAACTAGAACTGAACTAGAACTGAACTAGAACTGAACTAGAACTGAACTAGAACTGAACTAGAACTGAACTAGAACTGAACTAGAACTGAACTAGAACTGAACTAGAACTGAACTAGAACTGAACTAGAACTGAACTAGAACTGAACTAGAACTGAACTAGAACTGAACTAGAACTGAACTAGAACTGAACTAGAACTGAACTAGAACTGAACTAGAACTGAACTAGAACTGAACTAGAACTGAACTAGAACTGAACTAGAACTGAACTAGAACTGAACTGAACTGAACTAGAACTAAACTAGAACTGAACTAGAACTGAACTAGAACTGAATTAGAACAGAACTAGAACAGAACTTGAACAGAACTGAACTAGAACTGAACTAGAACTGAACTAGAACTGAACTAGAACTGAACTAGAACTGAACTAGAACTGAACTAGAACTGAACTAGAACTGAACTAGAACTGAACTAGAACTGAACTAGAACTGAACTAGAACTGAACTAGAACTGAACTAGAACTGAACTAGAACTGAACTAGAACTGAACTAGAACTGAACTAGAACTGAACTAGAACTGAACTAGAACTGAACTAGAACTGAACTAGAACTGAACTAGAACTGAACTAGAACTGAACTAGAACTGAACTAGAACTGAACTAGAACTGAACTAGAACTGAACTAAAACTGAACTAGAACTGAACTAGAACTGAACTAGAACTGAACTAGAACTGAACTAGAACTGAACTAGAACTGAACTAGAACTGAACTAGAACTGAACTAGAACTGAACTAGAACTGAACTAGAACTGAACTAGAACTGAACTAGAACTGAACTAGAACTGAACTAGAACTGAACTAGAACTGAACTAGAACTGAACTAGAACTGAACTAGAACTGAACTAGAACTGAACTAGAACTGAACTAGAACTGAACTAGAACTGAACTAGAACTGAACTAGAACTGAACTAGAACTGAACTAGAACTGAACTAAAGCTGAACTAGAACTGATCTAGTACTGAACTACAACGGAACTAATACCGAGCTAGAACAGTATTAGAACTAAACTGGAATTACTATCCTAATCTATTAACAAATCTGTGGATATAAAAGTACCCCAATTTCCATCTCTGTTGTACAGCATTTGTTCTACAACATATTACAAAAACAACTTTCCTTCCTGAATAAAAAGAAATCCTGTCTGTTTTCATTCTCTTTATAGTATTATTTTTTTCTTCTACAAAATTGTACGAGTTTTACGGCAACTAGATGATGTTGTGGCATGACATAACATTTAACGGCTGCAAGTCCGTATTAGAAAGAATATATGCAACAATTTGTATATACAGTATTGTTCAAAACTGAAGCAGCTTGCACTCATTGTTTCAGAATAGTTTCTTAACTACAACGATCGGTAATGATTCTTAAATAACTCATCCAGTGCTGGTGGTTAGGCCCTCAAATCTTGAATAAAAGTGGCGGGCAACCGTTTCCCTTATACTTGGCCCCTTCTGTCCCCAGATGTATTACTGTAAAATCTTAAACTACTCACACCCAGTATAAGAAATAAATAATATATGTATGTACCTATGTCTAGAAAGAAAGAATAACAACTACACTAGAAAACAGGATAAATACTGTGCAAAAAAAAGTTGTATTTTTTTATTTGGGGTGTGTTGCTGGCTAACGCTGCTGCTGCGACTGCAGCTGTTTGGGATTGAGGATGCTGCAAGTTTTAATATAAACATACGTTTCTACTTTTTTTCTCAACAATAATTTCCGGGTTTTCATAAGATATAACATCAGAAGCAGAAGCAGCAGCTCAAAAGACAGAGACAAATCTCATGTAGTTTTTTTTTTTTGTATATTTACAAATGTTGTCGATGTTGTTGTTGTCGTTGCTGTTGTTTTTATTTAAGAATTATATGGAATTATAAGCTGCCAGCAGCCTTTCGTAGTTTGTACTAACAACAAATTGCAACAACACAAAATTATATGTTTATAGATTGAGAAAAATTTGACATGACAAGTAATTATTTGTTAATTTTAAATTTATATGGAAAAAGGATTGAAATAAGAGGATTTATTGAATTACAATGAAGAAACCAGTGCACTATGTACTTTACTAATAAACATATGGCAACTTTAAGGGAGAATGGTTTGTAAATAATGAACTAGAACTGAACTGGAACTGAACTAGAACTGACTAGACTAGAACTGAACTAGAACTGAACTAGAACTGAACTAGAACTGAAACTAGAACTGAACTAGAACTGAACTAGAACTGACTAACTAGAACTGAACTAGAACTGAACTAGAACTGAACTAGAACTGAACTAGAACGAACTAGAACTGAACTAGAACTGAACTAGAACTGAACTAGAACTGAACTAGAACTGAACTAGAACTGAACTAGAACTGAACTATAACTGAACTACTAGAACTGAACTAGAACTGAACTAGAACTAGAACTGAACTACAACTGAACTACACTGAACTAGAACTGAACTAGAACTGAACTAGAACTGAACTAGAACTGAACTAGAACTGAACTAGAACTGAACTAGAACTGAACTAGAACTGAACTAGAACTGAACTAGAACTGAACTAGAACTGAACTAGAACTGAACTAGAACTGAACTAGAACTGAACTAGAACTGAACTAGAACTGAACTGAACTGACTAGAACTGACTAGAACTGAACTAGAACTGAACTAGAACTGAACTAGAACTGAACTAGAACTGAACTAGAAACTGAACTAGAACTGAACTAGAACTGAACTAGAACTGAACTAAACTGACTAGAACTGAACTATAGAACTGAACTAGAACTGAACTAGAACTGAACTAGAACTGAACTAGAAGTGAACTAGAACTGAACTAGAACTGAACTAGAACTGAACTAGAACTGAACTAGAACTGAACTAGAACTGAACTAGAACTGAACTAGAATTGAACTAGAACTGAACTAAACTGAACTAGAACTGAACTAGAACTGAACTAGAACTGAACTAGAACTGAACTAGAACTGAACTCGAACTGAACTAGAACTGAACTGGAACTGAACTAGAACTGAACTAGAACTGAACTAGAACTGAACTAGAACTGAACTAGAACTGACTAGAACTGAACTAGAACTGAACTAAAACTGAACTAGAACTGAACTAGAACTGAACTGAACTAAAACTGAACTAGACTGAACTAGAACTGAACTAGAACTGAACTAAAACTGAACTAGAACTGAACTAGAACTGAACTAGAACTGAACTAAAACTGAACTAGAACTGAACTAGAACTGAACTAGAACTGAACTAGAACTGAACTGAACTAAAACTGAACTAGAACTGAACTAGAACTGAACTAAAACTGAACTAGAACTGAACTAGAACTGAACTAGAACTGAACTAGAACTGAAACTAGATCTGAACTAGACTGAACTAGAACTGAACTAGAACTGAACTGGAACTGAACTAGAACTGAACTAGAACTGAACTAGAACTGAACTAGAACTGAACTTGAACTGAACTAGAACTGAACTTGAACTGAACTAGAACTGAACTGAACTGAACTAGAACTGAACTAGAACTGAACTAGAACTGAACTAGAACTGAACTAGAACTGAACTAGAACTGAACTAGAACTGAACTAGAACTGAACTAGAACTGAACTAGAACTGAACTAGAACTGAACTAGAACAGAACAAAACAGAACAAAACAGAACAGAACCAGAACTAGAGCAAAACAAGAAGAGAACTAGAACAAAACAACGACAAAACTACAACTGAACTAGAACTGAACTAGAACTGAACTAGAACTGAACTAGAACTGAACTAGAACTGAACTAGAACTGAACTAGAACTGAACTAGAACTGAACTAGAACTGAACTAGAACTGAACTAGAACTGAACTAGAACTGAACTAGAACTGAACTAGAACTGACTAGAACTGAACTAGAACAGAACTAGAACTGAACTAGAACAGAACCAGAACTAGAGCAAAACAAGAAGAGAACTAGAACAGAACTAGAACAAAACAACGACAAAACTAGAACTGAACTAGAACTGAACTAGAACTGAATTAGAACTGAACTAGAACTGAACTAGAACTGAACTAGAACTGAACTAGAACTGAACTAGAACTGAACTAGAACTGAACTAGAACTGAACTAGAACTGAACTAGAACTGAACTAGAAGCTGAACTAGAACTGAACTAGAACTGAACTAGAACTAGAACTGACTAGAACTGAACTAGTACTGAACTAGAACTGAACTAGAACTGAACTAGAACTGAACTAGAACTGAACTAGAACTGAACTAGAACTGAATTAGAACTGAACTAGAACTGAACTTGAACTGAACTTGAACTGAACTGAACTAAAACTGAACTTGAACTAGAATTCAGCTAGAACTGAATTAGAATTAAACTAGAACTGAAATATAGCTTAATAAGCAAATAGTACAAAAAAATTATGTCCCTTATATAAATATTTATTTTCTTCAAAAACAAAATATGAGCAGTTGAAATGAAATGTTGAAATCAGCAAAATTTTTAAATTTAAAATCAAATTTCATCTGATTCAGCTGATTTTTCTATATAAAATTAAAGCTAATACCTATATGTTGATTTATTAAATGGGTGGAAACTTAGTAGTTTATTTTTATTGCATAATTTTTTCAAGTCAATGGCAAAATTCTAATGGCTTACTTAAGGTCTAAACAAACTTTTCTATATAGTTTATACAATGACTATGATGATAGTTATGAAAAGTATTAGCTGCACTCGTCAAGTATGCGAGAAATTAATTTTCTAAAGTTGTTACAGTGTGGACAATAAATAAAGCGACACTAGCTTCAAAAAGAAAATGAACACATAGGTACACTTCTGTTTTATTAGTGCCAAATTCTATTAGAAATCTCATTTTGAAATTACAAACTAATTTGCATTCTTCTACTTTCCAAGCATTTACTAACTTTTCAGTGTTGCTTTATTTGGTAGTTATAATATTTACATTACTATTTTCTTCTTCAACAATATTTCACACTGTTTAATGTGTATTTAATGCATTGTGTGATAAATACCAACCATTAAAAACAGACTACGGTTAAAGATAATTTTGCACAAAAAAAAAAAAGACTTAAAATAAAACTCAAACTAAAAAAAAAATAAGAAACTTGTTTTTGTTTTTTAATACTTTTTTGTCTATTTTGTTCTTTTTTTAAAGGCAGATACACAACTGTTTACCAAATACGGCACTGTAAGGCACAGTTGGGATGATTGAATTATTCTTAGATTTCAAATTGCTATAGATTTAAAAACGTTAAAATTGTTTGTTTTCTTTTCGAAAACCCACTGTCACATAAAAAACTTTATAAACCATTTGAATAAAAGGAAAATCTATAGAAAAACATGTTAAGCCGTTTTTCTTCTATTAACATTTTTCTTAAATAAAAATTCTTTGAATTAAAGAGAGAAAACAACAAAACAAATAAAATTAATTTGATTTTAGAAGTAGAAGAAGAAAAACAGCAAAACTTGTTACATGGAAAACTAGTTTTCATTATTTGTTTAACGTTTTGTTTATCTCGTATGTTTTTCTAAATTTATTTTTAAACCTTAGAAAAGATTAATTTAAGACTGAAGCAAAACAAAATTTCGTAATAATGAAACACTAAAACTGATGATAACTGACAGGTGTTTTAGCTGTAATATTGTGTGTTATTATTTTTGACATTAAATGAAAGACAAGTTTAATTAGAAAAACCAAAAAAAAAAGAGAGATTTGTCAGTTTAATAGACATTAATTATTAGTTAATAATATTGCAGTTTTAATTTCATAATTAAAGAGGATTTTTTGGATTTAGAATTACGATTTGCTAATTCCAACATCAAAAATTCCTGAACAAAACTGGACATGACTATTGTATGGACTATAGAGCAGCAGTTCCCACAGATATTTACTTCGCGGACCCCTTGAAGAACTTATTTAATTTCGCGGACCCCCATACATATTTTGATATCTTATTGTTCTAAATAATTGTCCATGCGAAAATTGACCTAGTTCATTAATCCCTAGGTCTAATAAATGTAGAGATGTCATATCTATAAAATATTCCCGTACATTGAGAATATATAATATTTCAGATAGGTTTTCAATTGCATGTTTTGAAGATAGAATGACTTCTTTGTTGATATGTTAACATGATGTTTAATTTTATGATCGTGAGATCTTTCATGTTCATTTTTCTTCAAGGTAGCGAAAAGGTTTCTTTATCAAATATTGTCACATGTGCTTAAGGAGTCACGTTTCAAGAATTTGTTGCGATTGCAAAGGATGAACTGAGTAAGTGAGCTAAGTTTTCGGGAAAATAATATAAGAAAGTTGGACTTCTTCTATGTTGTTGCGGAATGCGTTATCCGCATAATATATGATTTGAACTCTTTGTTAAAGTACTGTGAATTTGGAACTTAAATTTGAATTTTAAAATACCAACGAATTATTTTACTTCATGGTTTTTGGCTACATATTTACACGAAACGCTATGGATTTTCTGATGTTAATTTAATAATATGTATTGGTCGACAAAATCAAGTTAAAATCTGTGTATCACGTCGGATTGGAATATTTATAAAGAGATGCATAAAGAGTCACCTCTGTTTTGGAAATATATAATTTTAGTCTTTTCAAACGAGAACACTTTTGCTTACAATTTGATAAACTTAAATCTGTAATAAGCTTGTCTTTGAATTGAACTTCATACTCCGGAATACCAGTATCCCTAATTTAATTGTAAGGCAGAGTATTATTTGTCTGAAATAAAAACCATTATTTCAGTACATATACAGGAAATAAAAATTACAAATCACGCAGTACTTTACTTTATAAAAGTTATACAATAAATTTGTAGGGCCTAGCTTCTTCCTGATAAACAACCGAAAAAATAAAATTCAAAAAGTCACCAAAAAAATTTGGGATTATTGCACAAAAATTGGATATATTTGTACATACATATAAAAGCAGAATATTGTTTATTCATGGTTTTTTTCGTTCGTCTTCGCGGACCCCCTAGGATTTTACTACGGACCACTAGGGGTCCGCGGACCCCCATTTGGGAACCGTTGCTATAGAGTACAGTCATTTGGACTATTGACAGTCTAGATTATAGAGAAGACTTCAGATTTGAATCCTTAACAAAACTGGACAAGAGTATAGTGTGGACTATAGACTATAGTATGGATTACAGAATAGTCAATAGTCTCAACTGTAGACTATACTATAGACGAAACTATAGTCTTGACTGTAGATTAACTATAGTCTGGATAACAGACTAGACTACAGACTGGACTATAGACTAAGCTATAGTCGATAGTCTAAATATAGTGTGGACTACAAACAGACTATAATCGGAACTGTAGACTAGACCATTGACTGGACTATAGACTGAACTATAGTGAGGACTATAGACTAAGCCATAGTCTGTACTATAGATTACGCTATGAACCGAACTGTAGACTAGGCTATAGTTTGGACTATAGACTAAACTAAAGTCTGGACTATAGGCTGAACTGTATTCCGGACTATAGGCTGAACTGTAGTCCGGACTATATACTTATTATTATAAGTATATAGTCCGGACTATTATAATCTGGACTATTAACTAGGCCGCAGTCTAGACTATAGAGAAGACTTCAAACTAGAATCCTGAATAAAACTGGACAAGACTATAGTGATGACTATAGAGTCTATAGTATAGACTATACTATAGACTGGACTATAGACTAAACTACAGTCTGGACTGTAGACTATACTGTACTCAGGATTACAGACTAGACTACAGACTAAAATATATTCTGGACTATAGACTAAGCTATAACCAATAGTCTAAATATAGTGGGGAGTACAAACTAGACTATAATCTGACCTGTAGACTAGACCATAGACTGGACTATAGGCTAAACTATTGTCTAGACTGTAGACTAGGCTATAGTCTTGAGTATAGACTAAACTATAGTCTGGACTGTACACTAAGCTATAGTATGGACTATGGACACTAAGCTATAGTATGGACTATGGACACTAAGCTATAGTATGGACTATAGATTAGTATATAGACTAAACTATATACTATACTATAGTCTGAACTGTAGACTACGATATATTCTAGACTATACCTATCTATCTATCTATCTATCTATCTATCTATCTATCTATCTATCTATCTATCTATCTATCTATCTATCTATCTATCTATCTATCTATCTATCTATCTATCTATCTATCTATCTATCTATCTATCTATCTATCTATCTATCTATCTATCTATCTATCTATCTACCTATCTATCTATCTATCTATCTATCTATCTATCTATCTATCTATCTATCTATCTATCTATCTATCTATCTATCTATCTATCTATCTATCTATCTATCTATCTATCTATCTATCTATCTATCTATCTATCTATCTATCTATCTATCTATCTTTCTATCTTTCTAGCTATCTATCTATCTATCTATCTATCTATCTATCTATCTATCTATCTATCTATCTATCTATCTATCTATCTATCTATCTATCTATCTATCTATCTATCTATCTATCTATCTATCTATCATCTATTTAATTTCATCATTCGAAATTGTTCATTCTTTTGAAGTTTTCTTTATTGTGTACCCAGTTTTAGAGCTTTCTAATCCCTTCGTAACCCAGTTCCCCTAGCATTTAGTTTTTAAGTTTTCAACGAAATTTTTCTCGTTTTCCTTTCTTCCTTCACAAATCTATTATTTTTGTAAAAATTTAATTTATTTTTCTTCTACAAAAAGGAGAGAGGAGTCTGAATCAAGTATAGTTTTCTTATCTTTATTTTTACTATTCCAATTATTTGTATGTCTTTATGTCTGCCATATTGTCGGCAGGCACATACTTGTGCTTAGGCGACGATATTTTAAGTTTTTTGTTTATTTATTTTTTTTGCTGATTTAGCACAAAAAGCAATAAATTCTTTGTAACTTAAATTATTCTAGTTGTAGTTTCGGTTTTTCCTCGAGTATCAATCACACATATTTGCCAAAATAAGAAGAAGAAGACAACAATGATAATAAAAAAATGCAAATAAATGTTTGACATGTAGTAGTAAAGGAAAACAAGCACAAGTTGTAGAAACAGTAGAAGAAAATAGTGATAACAATCTTGACACGTGTTAGCTATAGGAATTTTTTAATAAAAATTGTTGGGATTTTGATTTGATTGGTTTGATTGCGTGTGCAAAGAGTGTTAAAAAATTAAAGACAAATATTTTAAATGTCAACACTAGTTGGGGAAAAAAGAAGTTATAAAACAGTAGAAAAAAAATTAATTGCATTTAAATGAAAACTAGAAATAATAAAATTCTAACTGATTAAAGAAATTAATTTTTTAACCTTAATGAAATCTGTATTTCCCACAAAAAAAACAGCAAAAAAACCCACTCTCTCAAAGATAAAAATTCCCCAACAGCGTTGTTTAACAAAAGTAGTAGTAACAACATGTGTTCTAACCAAAAAGGTAAACAAACCAAAATTACCACCAACACATTCATTATGGTTATTAAATTTTTGGAATTTATTATAAATTTACATTAAATCTTTATAAAATAAACAGCAAAAGTTGTTTTTAAAATAAAATTTTAATTAATCTCATCAATTCAGCGGCATTATTGATGGTTTGTGAATAGAAAAATGTTAATAATTCTCATAATTTAGTGCAAAAAAAAACAAATAGTAGCAAAAATAAAACTGATGAATAATAAATGCATACAAATTATAAAATTGTATAGAAAATGAATTAAATTAAAGCAAATTAAATGCAAATTGCTAAAGTGGAAAAAAATAATGAAAACTGGGCGTCAAGCAACCTGTGAATTCAATCACATGTGGCAATTTTTTTTTTTTTGCCACAATAACTCAAACATATGTTGACGAGGTAATCTTTCTTTCTTTCAGAACGTATGGCCAAATACTTGAATGAAAGGTCATAGGTTGATAACTTTGGAAGTGCTGTCAGGATGTCGGTCGTGATTATTGAAATGGCATTGCTTAATAGATGCCTTTTCCAGGAGATTGAATCTCCCTTTGAATGACTTCTCTAGAAGTTGTAATAACTTGCATAAAGAGAAAACAATTGAACACTTTCTTTGACTGGGTCCAGTTTGCACCTTTAGGATTGATATTTGTAAGATTTAATCAATTGGAACTTAAGAATGTTTCCCACATACTTGAATCAAAGGTCACAAGATATCGGCCACGATTTGTAACAGCTATGACAGAGCATTTTTCAATATGTGCGATTTTCAGAAGATGGAATCCCGCTTTGAATAACATTTCCATAAGTTTTCGCAACGAGGGCGAAGAGAAAACGGTCCACAACTTTCTCTGTCTTTGTCCTACTTTATCTAAGTCTAGAGCTGTTGCCTTGGGCAGTTAGTAAATTTTTGCACCATTTGGGAGATTCCTACGAATGATTGATTAGTTAATTTGGGTACTTAGTTGCCATGAGTGTTGGAACTTGAGAACGTTTCCCACATTCTTTAATCGTTTGGGCTGCCAGGATTTCGGCCGCATTTAGTGACAGCTGTGACGGAACAGCTTACCACGAAATGGAATCTCGAATTCTTGAAAAGTTGTAACAACGAGGACGAAAAGAAAACGTTCGACAACTTTCCCTATCAGTTCCCCCCGGGGTATGTTTCCATGATGAAATGTCCATCATGGTGTAAAGAGATGCTACCAGTATCTCTAGTCTGCTGGGACTATAAACTGGTGATGTCAAATGTATCCTCGGCTTCGCCTTGGAACGATTTGGCATGGGGTCTAACCAAACCACCATATAATCTGGCACAACGGCTGACCGGTTGCCCACAGGACCTAGTCCTGACCGGTCAATTGGTTGAGGTTCCATCGGGATCCACGTAGTGGCTGTGGTTGAAACCCAAATCGCGGGGAGAGAATGTTGGTTTAAGGACTGATATATCCTATACCTAATGGGTTGGATAATTCTCTCTTCGAACAGGTCTGTGTACAAAGCAGCATATGCTGGATTCCTAAACCCGATCGGTATTTCTTACCGGTCGTGTAGTGGGACGCCGGTATATGCTGGGGAATTGTCAGGTTAGTATTCAATGGTTGCCTGTCATCCCGTAGAGCGATCTTTATGATCATGGGAATGGAACTGATGCGGAAATTGGTGAAAGATCGGGAAAGTCTCCATATATTGGAGATTAGTACTGATTTAGTATGCCTTTTTACGCTTCGGGGAAGTTCTTCGGTGCTGTTGCCATCTCAACAGGATATATTGATACATGCTACGCGACTAATTTGTCGGGGCAATTATTGGAATTAATTGACTTTGGAAATTCCTATTTCCTTTGTTACATTGATCGGTTCATAAAAGAGGGATCCTGATCCATTACGGACTACCAAATATGTCTCTAGGTGCTGTTGCCAAACCAACAGGGCCATCTCAGTAGTGTGGTTGCGCGGGCTTAAAAAGGTTAAGGAATGCACTGGAATGGGTCATTAGATGATGGGGATTGCATCGGTTCAGCCATGTACAAAAATTGCTACCTGAGTTCTTCATTGAAGAATTCAGGGGCGCGTGGTAGACCGTCTCTAGTCTACCCAGTGGATGAAAAAGACCACCGTGAAATAAGGCTGTCAAGGCAGGTGTTCACGTTAAACTCTGGACATTCATTTCCCTATCAGTGTCCAGCTTTTCTAAGCCTAGAGCTATTACATTTTCCATACAATTTTGCATTCGTAAGATTGATACCTATATTTGCGCCATATATTGATTGGATTCAATGTCGAATATGGGTAAATAGTTATACTGAGTGTTGGATCTTGAGATTGTTTTCCTCATAACTGTATCAAAGGCTAAATGGGGCTTTTATTCGGCCGCGTCTAGTGCAAGCCAGAAGTTTTAATAACGGTTGTTCACTTTCTTTGTCATCTTAAGCACGACTTCCTTCTAGGGATGATATTCTTAAGATTGATTCTTTCATATGAGTCATAGATTACTTCGACTCGATATCAAATGTTGTGCTGAATGTTAGTCAAAGTATGATCCGTTTCAAGTAACAGCAAGGAATCCATTATGGATCCAAGTGAGTCAGTTTCTTGCGACGACTGCCTTTTAAAGGCGAATTCTGAATATTCAACGTTCTCATTCCTTTCTGACGAGAGAATAGAGAGAATAACATAGTGAATGATTACGACAGGGTTGTAACGTGTACTCTGGCATAGGATCTGGTGTCTTCTGTATTGGATTTTATGATAATAAGAGAAATCTGCTGAAATCTTTCACGATCGTAAGACGAATCTTTTAACGATCATTGAATGACTTTCAAGTTTGATCTTTACAAAAGTTTCCGTACAAAGCGGATGTCTTGGATCCAAAAGATTAATAGGTCTTCTAAGTCTTATTCAAATGTCATTCCGACTCAAACTAAGTTTACAAACAGAAGAGAATCTCTTGGATCCAAAAGTTTTAAGTTCTCAAGTCGTTTAAAAATTAAAGAAAAAAAGTCTTAAGGACAAGATATAGCAGATCAAAGCTGCAGAATAAGTTTTAAACGTAAACAATTTGTGCGGAAGCATTGGAATCTTTCACGATAATAAGACAAATTTTTAGTTACTAATAACTGATAGTATAGAGCTTCTTTCGTGTATCTTTCCCAGCTGAGTTTAATAGGGATTCCAATGGATGTTTTGGATTCAAAAAGTTAAACTTCTAAATGCGTAATCCAGCAAGCAAATTCAGATCAAGGAAGCAATGGAATGGATCGCGAAATGCTACTTATTAAAACATTTATAGCTTCCCAACGCAGGGCAACAACTATGCCAGACTGATTCCAACTCTAACTGATGTCGAGGCTAGCGTTAATGTTCAATAATCTCTAGAAGATCGTTTAGTAAGCAAGTCAACTTGGACGTCTTCAACTTACATATCTAAGGAACTATTTATCATTATCCTATAAAATAAACGTAATCCCGTCTTGATCTATTTCGATACAATTGATCTTATTAAATGAGATGATTTCTAAGATAAAAGTATAAAATTGTGCAAAGAAATCATAGGAATAGGAAATATACAACACACCCATTATAAATAAATACATATTTACTAAACTAATACAAATATAAAACCTCACAATAGTAAATAAGATGATATTGTATAGTAGTTGTAGATGATGACCCTGGTTTATTGTTATGATTAGTTGCATATTAAGTGGCAGTAGTTGCAGTTACATGAATTCGTTATAAATACTAAAACTAGTATTCTATTTTATATTTAGTAATGTCTGTGTAATAGAAATTTGCCAGTATTTATGTACATAGTAAAATATTTAAATTGTCATTCTAGTATATAAGTAGATGTATTTATATTTTACGTCATTTAAATATTACATTCATATGTTTATACGTAGGTACGTACATAAATATGTATATAATGATATAGTCGATAGACAGAATGTAATTTTGAAAATTGAATAGAATTGATGAGGTTGGTGGTGGTGGTATCAAAAGAATTGTATTCAGATATGTCGATATTTGGAATCGTTTACTACAAGCTATAAGCGAGAAATTTGAAGTGAATCATGTATTAGGCAGTTCATTATCTTGTTCTTTATTAGAACATCCCGTGATAGCCTAAGATTTCGTAAATTTATCGCCTAATGTGCCGAATATACTACTGCTTCAGGAATTTTCAGTTAACTCCAGTTTGTCACTAGTTGTGCCAAAGAAACATCATCTATATAGGAAGGATTCTTAAAGATATTGTATCACGAATAAACTTAGAAACAGCAGTGAACATCCAAGAATCTTATCAGAGTTACTTTCTCTTTCCTTTATGCGCTAAAAACTTCGCGAAGTCAAGACGTCTATTTGATGAAACTATTCCGAGAGGAAAGAGAACAAAGTTATATAAACTATAGGTTTAACATTCCTTGCTGATTATTAGATCTAACACGTTTAAGCAGATCTTCCAAATAAAAATCTTTGTTATCGCAACGCATCCATTTCAGCCAGAAGTGTTTGATTTCCAAAGCAAACTTTCAATCGTTTAAGATAACCATTTCGGTAAATGATCAGCGAACATTCGTACATAGTAAGTCCATAGCGGATAAGAAAATCTAATCTTTATAAAATAACTTTAAGAAAAACGAGATCGCGCCTTTTTCAAGAATTTGGACTTATATAGATTTCAAATTGATTAGTTGACTGTCGTGACATGGTTCTGCTTGAT
Source organism: Lucilia sericata (assembly GCF_015586225.1). NCBI lineage: Eukaryota > Metazoa > Arthropoda > Insecta > Diptera > Calliphoridae > Lucilia > Lucilia sericata. Next base: position 74,258 of record NW_023994743.1, read on the forward strand.
CCAATTGAATCAGAAGCTAAATATTATTGATTGTAGATAAATTTGTTGACAGATAGGAGTTCCGTGTCTCAAAGAAACATCATATACATATGTACAATTGGAGGACTCATAGAGGAATTCTTTCCCGAATTTACTATATATTATCTAGGAACCATCACTTAACTGTTCTCCTTACCTGCCTGAAAGAAGTTATGTAATAAAAACATTACCAATTCAAGATGCCCCCTTAACTATTCCCATTTTAAGGAAAGGGAGAATTGAACAAGCGGAGCCTATGAGAGCTTTCAATTTAGACGTTTGATCCTGTAAACAAACGATTTTTAAGGCCAACGATTTCCAATTGAATTACGAGCTTAATATTATTAATTAAAGCTAAAGCTGTTAGCAGAGTGGGCAGAAGACATTAACTTTGAGCGAAAAATCATCTAAACCCTTTTTTGGATGAATGTAAAATGATCTAAACTCTCAAGTGGTTAAGCAGGTGTTTACATTTCCATTTATCACAAATTTAACGATCCAAGTTTACATCAAATCTACATCCAGCTCATATCATTTGATGCAGCGTTATCTAGGCCTGCCGCAGAACCTTTGAGTGCTTTCGATTTAGACGTTGGAGACAGACGATTCTGTAAACAAAAGATTTTTATGGCGATCGATTTCCAACTGATAAGATTAATATTATTGATCATAGAGTGGATTTCCGAGAGTCAGGAAGAAGACATTAACTTTGGACGAAAAATCATCTAAACCCTTTTTGGATGAATGTAGAAAGATCTTAACTCTTAAGATCTTAAGCAGGTATTTACATCTTAATTCATCTTAGGCTATATTCAATGGCACTAATTTAACGATCCAAGTTCACATCAAATCTACATCCAGCTAATACCTCCATCTGTAGCCTCTAATGTCTGTAGAGACCGTCATTTGGAGCAACGTTATCGAAAAACTTCCAATTGATATTCGGTCGATATCTGATGGAATGATATCTTGAATGTCGTTGCGAATGCCAAAAGTCCATCCGGATGTGTAGAGGAAGGGGAACTTGCATCAAAATCTGACTTGGAAGATGGAATGGCAACAGATGGTCGCCTCATGTAGGTGTGCCTCTGCATCATTGAGCAAAGAGCGATCAATGTCGCTAAAATCGTTATTTTCAGGACCTTGTTTCAATTTCTAACCTTTTGGTTGATGTAAGTTGCTGCCTTTGAAAAGGTAAGTAGGCTAACATTTATATCTTTAGTCCAGGAGGTAAAAAAGATATCGATGATTTCGATGCATATAACCTTAAATTGCTGGGAGATTATAGCACTTATGTTGTCGATGTTGACATCTAATTATAAGAACGTGTAATCGTTTGCATTCGACACTGAGTTTTGTAAGGTTTACATACATAGTCACTGCGAAATAGAGCAGAGAGCTCTATAGGTATGTCGCTACAAATGTTTTCTTATTCCTGCCTTAGGAGTTAATAGCAAGAGCTTACGGACTTTGTTTCGATTCCCAACCATATGATTGATGTAAGTTACATGCTCTGGAAAGTCAAGGAGTGCCTAGAAGACTAGAAACTCCATCCTTGCTTCTGACAGAAGTAAAAGGAGAGACACTGAGCATTTTGAAGCAAATACCCTAAGATTTCGTTCTGTTATGGTGACCAAGATATTGGGAAATTTTGCCCTTTTTTGTGGTCGATGTTGACTCCTGATAAATCAATCGTTTTCCAGCAGATGACGAAGAGTCAATGCATCCGAAAAAGACAGAGATTTCCACTAACATCTAACCACCTGGTTGGCTCTAATTCGTCTTTCGTCACTGATATATTCTTTTTAAACGAAGCCGAAGATAATCGTCATTTTGGTGTCCCCTTTGTAAGGGATAGAGAATGTGCACTTAAGAAACAAACTTAGACTTTTTGCCTGTCTCTTTTTAATCTATTAACTTCCTTGTAGGAAGTCGGTGGCTAGGGTTAACCCTAAGTGATAGGTTAAATAGGTAGTTCGGCACTGTCCGATCGAACTGCTGGGTTGATTACGTCACTTTAGAGATATTGACTACTTGAGATTGATGAATTAATAAAAAAATGTGGATAAATGATCTTATCCTATGATCTTATCCACTGAGTTAATAGTAGCAATAGTGTTACATTGAATACTGATCAATTTTACAGAGGAATGATCTTGCACCTGTAATGAAGAGCTACATATCAATTGACGTTGTACATCTTCCAGGAGATCCTCGATATTTTGGAATTTCATCAAAAACTGTTGAATTCCTTCGATAATACAATCTCCTTACTCAAATTTTGTTTTGTAAGTCTGAGTATTATATACTAATCGTTCATCTAATATAGCTCTACTCTGTCTCAGATCATTTCTATCAAGAGTAGATCTTAGTAATGAAAATATACATATCGATTCACACCATATAAAGGACCATTTTGGAATTCCGGAATGAATCAAAGAACATTTCGTTATTTAATAACAAATCAAAGATTAAGACCCTTTCAATTGTCAGTCTATTCCAAAATAGCTATAGAGAATATATTTATCTGAAATTCTCTTTATTATTGGTCCGTACTATTGCTATATTGGTATAGGTATTTTATGGGTCTGTTTAATTTTTCAATACTACCTATTTCTTCGTCATAGGTACTCTCTGAATGAACAAAAACACATGTGATGTGAAATTGAAGTACGATAGACAAACATGTTTATATACAAAGTATGTACATATGTAGGTATATATTACATACTTTCATATACCATATATACAGTATGTATGCAAGTGTGTACATCCAAACATAAATACAATTTTCAAACATTTTTGCAAACTTACTTACGAACACATATGTACGACATACTCACAGACATAAATTCATTTTTAGAGTTTAAATAATGTCTATGAGTTTGTTGTTGTTTTTGTTGTTGTACACGTGTGTGTCTGTGTTAAGTTTGTGCAAGTGAAATGAAGTTTGGCAACAAGGCAAATAACAATATTTTTCTGTTTTTCTTTTTTTTTTTTTGCTCAAAAGGTCATAAAACTCGCTCTCAATATTATACATACAAATAACAACAACAACAGCAATAATAACAACATTGGAGCAACATGAAAACGACAATGTGGTGTGTCTGTTATTTATTTTTTTGGGTAGATGGCGGCCCATTGTATCTGGCGGTTGCCAGTTGTAGCATATTGTTATTGTTTTTTGTTTTGTTTTCTTTTTCTTGTTTGTTATGAATCTGTGTTCTGATAGTTTACTATAATAATAACAACAACAAGAAAAACAAACATTTTTTTAGTTTGTTTTTATTGCATTTAATTCGTTTAAATGTAAGAAGTAGAAAATATATGCAATAAAACTAAAAAGAGCTGTAAACTTTAAAAAAATAATCCAGTTTTGTGTCTATTTATGGATTTGCTTTAGTTTTTTTTTTATTAGTCAAGTTTTATTTTTGTTGTTTTTTCCATTAGGATTCGTTTTTTCAAAAGACTTTATAAATTCATTTATAATTTTGCGGAAATGCTATTCTGCATAATTTTTTGACATTTTAACATGTGTTTTTAGTTAATTGATAGAATAAAGGGACTTTTTGGGATTACAGGGTTGTAAAAAAATTAGCAGTTTTGCATTTAAATTATGACATAGTTTTGAGTATAATTCTATGGGAAAATAAGACCTTTGCATTAGGGTTCTATAAATCGACTTTCGAATAATCGAACAATCGACTTTTTGTCGAAAAGTCGAAGTCGACTATTTTGTTCCAAAAAAGTCGATAACTCGACTATCGTCTGTGAAAAAAGTCGACTTTGTTAATAAAAGTCGAAAGAAATCGATAAATCGAAAAAAGTCGAAAAGTCGAAGAAAGTCGAAAAGTCGTAAAAAGTCGAAAAAAGTCGAAGAAAGTCGAAGAAAGTCGAAAAAAGTCGAAAAGTCGTAAAAAGTCGAAAAAAGTCAAAAAGTCGGAAAAAGTCAAAAATAGTCGAAAATTTTAAAAAAGTGGAAAAAAAGAGTCATAAACTCTAATATCGGAAAAACTCGAAAAAAGTAAAAAAATAGTCGAAAGAAGTCGAAAATAGTCAAAAAGTCGAAAAAATTCAAAAAGTCTGAAAAAGTCGAAAAGTCGACTATTTATAAAATACTTTTAGTCGAAAAGTCGACTTTTAATTAAATGAAAAAAGTCGAAAAGTCGACTTTTAACTAAATGGCAGCAGTTACCGCTTTAAACAAATTGGCATCCCTGATCTAGGCCAACACAAATGATTCACTAACAACTAAAATGAAAATGAAAAAAAAAAAAAAAAAAACAATAAAAAATTCTCAATTAATTTCCCCTTTGGGGATTTTTCCCAATTACCTAATATTTCAATAGAGGAAGTTTTTCAATGAAATGTTTGTTTTGTTACTTTTTTACAAATTTATTTGCAAAGTCGTCGTCATGTTATTAAATTGCATGCAATAATTTGTCATTAACACGATTACAACTTAATTACAAGGGTGTTACAAATAACATGTTTATGATAGAAATCATTAAATGTATTTTATTAATAAATCAGTAAATACAAAAACAGACATTATAGAATATAAAACAAATAAAAGATAAAGATAAAGAGAGGGCGAGGGAGAGAAAATGGCAATTAAATAAAGCAAAACAATACAAAAGTTGTACAATGACCTTTAGGTGATTTGTAACGTTGAATTTTGAAACAGAAAAAACAAATAGAAATGTAATAATAATATAAAGTCATGTTTAATTAAATATTAGTTAAAAACGAGTTTAAGGTAAAACAAAAGGTTTGTAAACTTTGTTCCATGAAAAAGGGGGTTCTCCAACATTAAGAAATATTTTCTAAAATTAAAGTCTTGAATGAAAAGATAAGATATAAGATATCTATCTATCTATCTATCTATCTATCTATCTATCTATCTATCTATCTATCTATCTATCTATCTATCTATCTATCTATCTATCTATCTATCTATCTATCTATCTATCTATCTATCTATCTATCTATCTATCTATCTATCTATATATCTATATATCTATATATCTATCTATCTATCTATCTATCTATCTATCTATCTATCTATCTATCTATCTATCTATCTATCTATCTATCTATCTATCTATCTATCTATCTATCTATCTATCTATCTATCTATCTATCTATCTATTTATCTATCAATCTATCTATCTATCTATCTATCTATCTATCTATCTATCTATCTATCTATCTATCTATCTATCTATCTATCTATCTATCTATCTATCTATCTATCTATCTATCTATCTATCTATCTATCTATCTATCTATCTATCTATCTATCTATCTATCTATCTATCTATCTATCTATCTATCTATCTATCTATCTATCTATCTATCTATCTATCTATCTACCTATCCATCTATCTATCTATCTATCTATCTATCTATCTATCTATCTATCTATCTATCTATCTATCCATCCATCTATCTATCTATCCATCCATCTATCTATCTATCTATCTATCTATCTATCTATCTATCTATCTATCTATCTATCTATCTATCTATCTATCTATCTATCTATCTATCTATCTATCTATCTATCTATCTATCTATCTATCTATCTATCTATCTATCTATCTATCTATCTATCTATCTATCTATCTATCTATCTATCTATCTATCTATCTATCTATCTATCTATCTATCTATCTATCTATCTATCTATCTATCTATCTATCTATCTATCTATCTATCTATCTATCTATCTATCTATCTATCTATCTATCTATCTATCTATCTATCTATCTATCTATCTATCTATCTATCTATCTATCTATCTATCTATCTATCTATCTATCTATCTATCTATCTATCTATCTATCTATCTATCTATCTATCTATCTATCTATCTATCTATCTATCTATCTATCTATCTATCTATCTATCTATCTATCTATCTATCTATCTATCTATCTATCTATCTATCTATCTATCTATCTATCTATCTATCTATCTATCTATCTATCTATCTTATCTATCTATCTATCTATCTATCTATCTTCTATCTATCTATCTATCTATCTATCTATCTATCTATCTATCTATCTATCTATCTATCTATCTATCTATCTATCTATCTATCTATCTATCTATCTATCTATCTATCTATCTATCTATCTATCTATCTATCTATCTATCTATCTATCTATCTATCTATCTATCTATCTATCTATCTATCTATCTATCTATCTATCTATCTATCTATCTATCTATCTATCTATCTATCTATCTTCTATCTATCTATCTATCTATCTATCTATCTATCTATCTATCTATCTATCTATCTATCTATCTATCTATCTATCTATCTATCTATCTATCTATCTATCTATCTATCTATCTATCTATCTATCTATCTATCTATCTATCTATCTATCTATCTATCTATCTATCTATCTATCTATCTATCTATCTATCTATCTATCTATCTATCTAATAGCTATCTATCTATCTATCTATCTATCTATCTATCTATCTATCTATCTATCTATCTATCTATCTATCTATCTATCTATCTATCTATCTATCTATCTATCTATCTATCTATCTATCTATCTATCTATCTATCTATCTATCTATCTATCTATCTATCTATCTATCTATCTATCTATCTATCTATCTATCTATCTATCTATCTATCTTATCTATCTATCTATCTATCTATCTATCTATCTATCTTCTATCTATCTATCTATCTATCTATCTATCTATCTATTTGATGGAATGTAAAGGAAAACATTGTATTGAACGCAGTTAAATCCTTCTGAAATGTATACTTTGATCTTTGGGTTTCGATTTTAATAAAATGTTGTTGCCTTGAGTAATCGAAAAAAAGGTGACTTCCCAAGAGTTAAGAAATGTTTTAAGAAAGGTACTGTTATCGATCATTCATTAGCCTCACCTTTAACTTCAATTAAGAACAATGTTGCCAGTATGTTCTTAAAAGAGCCTACCTCTTTTAAATGAATCATTTAATTTCCATTTAATTATTTATATCATTACAAAACTTATTCAAATATTTAAACATTTGATAAGGTATATCATCATATGCATTTAAATATTTGTTTGCAATTTAATTTTGCATTTTTCTTATCAACTGACATATCATTGACAAATCAAAATATACAGACAGCAGCAACACCCTTTTTTGTCACTAAAAAAAAAAAAATACTACGCTCTCCCTATAAGAAAATATGAAACGTGTTATAACAACCTCTAAACAACATTTTACAACAGCACGAAACCACCAACAAAATAATGTTTAAAAAAATATTTTCACAATTTAACACTTAAATATTTTCTTTGACATTAAATGTCATTTAAGTACTTTTTTCATAGGTGTAGCCAACAAAACTGTTTCTCCTTCTTCTTGTTGTTCTTCTTGAACTTTATTTTGAGGTATTTTTACTACCTTTTTAAATCGCTATAAAGTCATAAAATTGCCAGACTTATTTTTTTTGGAACATTGACATTTGGTACTCCTTCTCTTGTTTAACTGTAGCCGGGAGTCGCGTGTTATTGTGACATAAATAACAGCGAAAAACGGTTTTTTTTATTAAAAACTAAAACAACAACAAAAACTTTTACTAAAATAATAAATAAAACACGTCATAAAGTGTAGAGGTGAGCAGCAAGTAAGAGAGATATGGGAAGTAAATAATAATAAAAACAAAACAAGAATGACGACATTTTAATATAGCCACTAAATATTTACGAAAGGACTTTAGGGAGTAAGAAGAAGACCTTAAACTTGTTGAGGTAGTTTCAGTGTTCTTTTAAAATTCTAATTTCCATTTTACCCTGAGACTTTTGAATAGTCTATGGTTCAAACTATAGTTCAGACTATAGATGATTAGTGTATAGATTAGTCCAGACTGTAGACCAATCTATAATTAAGACTATTCACCAGTCAATAGTTCAGACTTTAGACCAGTCTATAGTTAAAACTTTAGAACAGTCAATAGTTCAGACTATAAACCAGTCTATAGTTTACTATAGACCAGTCTATAGTTTACTATAGACCAGTCTATAGTTTACTATAGACCAGTCTATAGTTTAGACTATAGACCATTCTATAGTTCCTACTATAGACGAGTCTATAGTTCATATTATAGACGAGTCTATAGTTCATATTATAGACGAGTCTCTAGTTCATACAATAGACCAGTCTAAAGTTCAGATTATAGACCAGACTATAGATCAATCTATAGTTCAGACTATAAAGCAGTCTATAGTTTAGACTATGAACTAATCTATAGTTTAGCCTATAAATTAGTCTATAGTTTAGACTACAGAACTGTCTATAGTTTAGACTATATACCTGTCTATAGTTTAGACTATAGTTTAGACTATAGGCCTGTCTATAGCTTAGACCTGTCTAGTTAGACTATAGACCTGTCTATAGTTTAGACTATAGACCTGTCTATAGTTTAGACTATAGACCTGTCTATAGTTTAGACTATAGACCTGTCTATAGTTTAGACTATATACCTGTCTATAGTTTAGACTATAGACCTGCCTATATTTTAAACTATAGTTTAGACTATATACCAGTCTATAGTTCAGACCATAAATCAGTCTATAGTTCAGACCATAAATCAGTCTATAGACCAGTCTATAGTTTAGCCTATAGACCAGTCTATAGTTTAGACTATAGACCAGTCTATAGTTCAGACTATAAATCAGTCATTATTTTATACTATATACTAGTCTATAGTTAGGACTATAGATCGTCTATAGTTCGTAGTTCAGACTATAGACCAGTCCACAGTTCAGACTAAAGATCAGTCTATAGTTAGGACTATAGACCATCTATAGTTCGTAGTTCAGTCTATTGACCCGTCTATAGTTTAATCTATAGAAGAATCCATTGTCCAGCATATACATTATTCAAGACTATAGTTCTAATTTGACAACTAATGCTATTAATTACTTTTTTGAATCTTTATAATTACCAAAATATGATATCGTAAGCCAAGTTATAGTATATAATATCCAATATTTACCTGTAAACAAAAAAAAAAAAAGAAATAAATATTAAAAAATGAAAGCCTTCAACATTAAAATATAGAAAATTCATATAAATTAATTAAATAACATAAATTATTAAATTTAAGTAATAATTCATATAAAAACTGCTAAAAGATTTTCCCCAGACATTTATAAAACATACATATTAATATAATTTTCTCAAAGTCTTGACAAAACAACTAAATAAAGTAAAAAGTTTTCCATTATTTCCTTCCACTCCATTAATTTTCCTTCTAGTAAAAAAAACAATAAAGGCACGTAACTCATTTTAATCGCAAAATAAAAAAGAAATAATAAAAAACCACGTGAACTCAATATCAAGTAAAAAATAATAATAATAAAACTTTTGTCTAGAAAAGATATCATGTTGACACTATTTAATGGCTGGTTAAAATGCTTAAAACAAGAAGCACAATCCTCAATCCTCCACCTTAACTTCCTTGCTTAGCAGAAAAAAAGACAAAAAAAAGATCGTAAAAAGCGCGAGACATCATAAATTTATGGCCACACGACAACCTTATGGCAGTTATGCCGGGTTTTCTCCCTCTCGCTCTTTCTTACTACAGGTTTGTTATTGTTTTTAATGGCAAATCAAGTTGCCAGACAAATCAAGTTGTATTTAGTTTGGCGTGAATAAAAGGCAGTGTTGCTAACAAATAGGACTAAAAAAATAAAAGTACTAGTGGAAGTGGTATGAGTAAGCATGCTAAAGTTTTTGTTTGTTTTTGTTTTGGTAAAACTTTCATATGATGTGTAAATTATAAAGAATAATGGAAATGAAGAAAAAAAAGAGACATATTCATGATAAGTATTAATATAATTTATATACTTACTTACAAAAATAAAGACAACAAAGGAGCAGTAAAGGAAGAAGGCAAAAGAAAAACAAATATGACAAGAAAATTGAGGTGGGTTTGCTGACAGTATTAGGCTGGAACACTATTTACAGGTTAAATAACTAAATATTATTACTCATCATCGAAAAAAAAATCTTTTAAAAAGACAACTTTAATTAAAATATTTCAGAATCAAAGTTTTTGTTTAATCTGTCGCGTTAAAACGGCACTACATATTGCAGTTCCTTTTTTAAATATTTATTTGGAAACAGTGTAGTTATGTTAAGTCCATCATACATGCCTCTTTTTGGGAAAATATTTATTATTATTTTATACTAAAGAATGACAGTAAGAGATTGTAACAGAAAAAAAGTACAATATTAATAAATTATAAAAAGTATTTAGAGACAGGTTTATGGCAAAGAGAGAGAAAAAAAAAGAACTTTCAGCTTTTTTATTTAATAAAAATAACAACCGTAATGAATGGCCAACGACCTTAACACTACACTAACAAATGTATTTACACAGTATTGTTCAAAACCGTAGCCATAGCTAATGAATTGTTTTAAATTTGTTTGCAAATCATTGCCAACTAAATTGAAAATAAATAACGAATAAATAATAAAATAAAATAACGAAGATTATAGAATGAATTGTTGAAAGTTACTTATATTTCGAACAAAATTGTTTAGGTTTATAACAATACTGTTCAGATGTATGTAAGTAAGGTTTGGTTGGTGGCTCTTTCTTTATATGTTATTACTCTGGGTTGTGCTTTGCACCTTTTTTCTTCAAACGAAATTTTTAATATACAAGACACGTTGCGGCGGCCTTAACATATTATTATTATTGTAGGTAATTGTTAACAAAATAAATAATAATATTTAAACACAAACAAGTAACACAAATATAATATTCTTCTACAATAACTGTAGTCTATAGTCTCGACTGTAGTCTGGACCGTAGTGAAGTCCATAATCTGCTCTACACTATATTCTGGAAGGTAGCCTATTCTGTAGCTAGTTTAGTCCATATTCTAGTACATAGTCTATTATATAGTCCAGTCAAAAGCCTAGTCTATAGTCTAGTCCATAGACTAGTCTATAGTCTAGTCTATAGCCTAGTCTATAGTCTAGTCTATAGTCTAGTCTATAGTCTAGTCTATAGTCTAGTCTATAGTCTAATCTATAGTCTAGTCTATAGTCTAGTCTATATCCTAGTCTATAGTCTAGTCTATAGTCTAGTCTATAGTCCTAGTCTATAGTCTAGTCTATAGTCTAGTCTATAGTCTAGTCTATAGTCTAGTCTATAGTCTAGTCTATAGTCTAGTCTATAGTCTAGTCTATAGTCTAGTCTATAGTCTAGTCTATAGTCTAGTCTATAGTCTAGTCTATAGTCTAGTCTATAGTCTAGTCTATAGTCTGTATAGTCTAGTCTATAGTCTAGTCTATAGTCTAGTCTATAGTCTAGTCATAGTCTAGTCTATAGTCTAGTCTAGTCTAGTCTATAGTCTAGTCTAGTCTATAGTCTAGTCTAGTCTATAGTCTAGTCTAGTCTATAGTCTAGTCTAGTCTATAGTCTAGTCTATAGTCTAGTCTATAGTCTAGTCTATAGTCTAGTCTATAGTCTAGTCTATAGTCTAGTCTATAGTCTAGTCTATAGTCTAGTCTATAGTCTAGTCTATAGTCTAGTCTATAGTCTAGTCTATAGTCTAGTCTATAGTCTAGTCTATAGTCTAGTCTATAGTCTAGTCTATAGTATAGTCTATAGTCTATTCTATAGTCTAATCTATAGTCTAGTCTATAGTCTATTCTATAGTCTATTCTATAGTCTAGTCTATAGTCTAATCTATAGTCTAGTCTATAGTCTAGTCTATAGTCTAGTCTATAGTCTAGTCTATAGTCTAGTCTATAGTCTAGTCTTTAGTCTAGTCTTTAGTCTAGTCTATAGTCTAGTCTATAGTCTAGTCTATAGTCTAGTCTATTAGTCTAGTCTATAGTCTAGTCTATAGTCTAGTCTACAGTCTAGTCTACAGTCTAGTCTATAGTCTAGTCTATATTCTAGTCTATAGTCTAGTCTATAGTCTAGTCTATAGTCTAGTCTATAGTCTAGTCTACAGCCTAGTCGTCTAGTCTACAGCCTAGTCTATAGTCTAGTCTATAGTCTAGTCCATAGTCTAGGTATATTCTAGTCTACAGTCTAGTGTATATTCCAGTTTATATTCTAGTCAATAGTGCAGTTTGTAGTCTAGTCTATATTCTAGTCTATAGTCTAGTCTATAGTCTAGTCTATAGCCTAGTCTATAGTCTAGTCTATAGTCTAGTCCATAGTCTAGTCTATAGTCTAGTCTATAGTCTAGTCTATAGTCCAGTCTATAGTCTAGTCTATAGTCTAGTCTATAGTCTAGTCTATAGTCTAGTCTATAGTCTAGTCTATAGTCTAGTCTATAGTCTAGTCTATAGTCTAGTCTATAGTCTAGTCTATAGTCTAGTATGTAGTCTAGTCTATAGTCTGGTCTATAGTCTAGTCTATAGTCTAGTCTGTAGTCTAGTCTATAGTCTAGTCTGTAGTCTAGTCTATAGTCTAGTCTATAGTCTAGTCTATAGTCTAGTCTATAGTCCAGTCTATAGTCTAGTCTATAGTCTAGTCTATAGTCTAGTCTATAGTCTAGTCTATAGTCTAGTCTATAGTCTAGTCTATAGTCTAGTCTATAGTCTAGTCTATAGTCTAGTCTATAGTCTAGTCTATAGTCTAGTTTATAGTCTAGTCTATAGTCTAGTCTATGGTCTAGTCTATGGTCTAGTTTATAGTCTAGTTTATAGTCTAGTCTATAGTCTGGTCTATAGTCTGGTCTATAGTCTAGTCTACAGTCTTGTCTATAGTCTAGTCTATAGTCTTGTCTATAGTCTAGTCTATAGTCTAGTCTATAGTCTAGTCTATAGTCTAGTCTATAGTCCAGTCTATAGTCTAGTCATAGTCTAGTCTATAGTCTAGTCTATAGTCCAGTCTATAGTCTAGTCATAGTCTAGTCATAGTCTAGTCTATAATCTAGTCTATAGTCTAGTCATAGTCTAGTCTATAGTCATAGTCTAGTCTATAGTCTAGTCTATAGTCTAGTCTATAGTCTAGTCTATAGTCTAGTCTATAGTCTAGTCTATAGTGTAGTCTATAGTCTAGTCTATAGTCTAGTCTATAGTCTAGTCTATAGTCTAGTCTATAGTCTAGTCTATAGTCTAGTCTATAGTCCAGTCTATAGTCTAGTCATAGTCTAGTCATAGTCTAGTCATAGTCTAGTCATAGTCTAGTCATAGTCTAGTCATAGTCTAGTCATAGTCTAGTCATAGTCTAGTCATAGTCTAGTCTATAGTCTAGTCTATAGTCTAGTCTATAGTCATATCTATAATCTAGTCTATAGTATAATCTATAGTCTAGTCTATAGTCTAGTCTATAGTCTAGTCTATATTCTAGTCTATAGTCTAGTCTATAGTCTAGTATATAGTCTAATATATAGTTTAATCTACAGACTTTAGTCTAGGTTATAGAGTGGTTTATAGTCAAAGTTATAGTCTGGACTATTCTAGGCTATAGTCTGAACTATAATCTAGTATGGTCTGGACTATAATCTAGTCTTTAGTCTGGACTATTGTTAAGCCTATAGTCTTGATTATAATTTAGTTTATAGCCTATGTTAAGTCTGGACTATATACATATTGTCTATATAGCAGACCACAATGCAGGTCACCTCTATGTCCACACTAAAGCCCAGTCTATACTATGGCCATATGGACAAAATAGCCCTCAACTATTTAAATGTGCAACACTTGTTTTTGCACATACATTTTAAGTGTCAAAAATTTATTTTGCCCATAAATTGCAAAATTTTTAAAATTTTAAATTATTTTCAAACTTAAACTAAATAAATATACAATATTTACAAAATCTAATACCATTAACCTAAATTTGGCTTACGAAATGAAAAATAAACAAAATAAGCCGACAAAATATAAATAAAACCAATTAAATAGCTTTTGCTAAAAATGTATGCAGAAAAAAATTAGGTTAAGCAAACATGATATGAACAGATTTGTCAACAAGGCTTTAAAAATACATTAAGGATACAGTTAGTTTTTTTTTCTTACAAATGACCTGTTTTTAAAAATAAATAGAGCCTAACGATGATGGTGGTGTTCGCCACTTGATAACTGACCCTTGGTCATGTTAGCAGTTATTTAGGTCAAATAAAAATGCCAGAAATGCTAAAGAAATATATTTTTTCTCGTTTATAAAGTTAAATGACATTATAACTAAAACTTAAATGATTCATTAAACAGTTGTGTTATTTATAACGGTTTAAATTAATATTAAACTGTTTGTAAGAAGAAGAAAAAGTACCTACTGCCTGTTTGTTTTGCTGGTATCAAGTTCAAATTAAATCTTTAAATTGCGTGTAAAAATGTGATTAAAATCAACATATTTACAAGCAGCCAGCAAGTAGCAGGTTAAAAAAACAAAGCCGCCACCTTCGTTTACTCGCCGCTGGAGTTTTATGGTCAAACGACGAATATTTTATTTGTTTCTTGCACAAAAAAATTTTCATTTTCATGGAAAAAATTACATTTCGTATAAATAAAAATATCGTTAATGACAAAAGCACGCACCTGTAGCTTCTTAAGTATTTTTTTCTTATTGTTATGACTTAAATTAAAGGACAGACAAATGAAACAACATGACGGATCATGCACAGCAATTAAAGTCACATGACCAAAATAGAAATACTGTTTATGTTTGTTTTGAGTATGACTCATGCCAAAGAAATTTCTTTAAGAAACTAACGGTATTTTTACAGAAAACATAAACATGATTCTCTTTCTTTACGTTTCGCTCTCCCTCTCTCTCTCTTATTAAGCTAACTTTACAATATTATTCTTTAAGCCAAGCTAACGGAAACAGCTGATTTGCTTCCTCTATCCTATTACAATTAGGGAAACCGTTGCAGCATTTCTTTTTAATACGCATGTTTTGTTGAATGGAAATCACCTTCACACAGTATTTCTGTCGATCATGTGCAACTTGGAATAGTCTTCGACCAGTCAGAGGCCGCATCAACAGTTCAAAATTTGCAAACATTAAACCTTCTGGCAATGGTACGGTAACTGGCGCAGAAGGATCTCTGTTCATCATCATGACCATGATGTCAAATTCCTTCAAGAAACTTTGTGTTGGAAAAGTCGGCGACTTCGATGTGGTGCTCTTCTAGCAAATTATCACAGCTTTGGTAAGAGACGCCGCTAGAAATAATTTGTTAAGTGATTATAAATACTTTTTCAAATGGACAGGGACCTCTTAGTAATGTAGGAGATCGCCTGCTGCGGATGAAACTAAACTTAAACGATCAGAGGAAACGCAGCGGAGAACTAGACGACCAAAGATCTTTCAGTGAGGTTGCTCGAAATCGATATATTTAGGCACTCTTGTCCAACATTCTCTATGACAGCTTGTAGTGTCTGCAGTTTGTTTAGAAAGACGTCTATAGACTTTAAATCGTTCAATCTTTGTAATTGTTTAAGAAACCAGCGTCTACAGCTTTTCGGAATGTCAGAACTAGTCTCCATTTCCATGCTAATTCTCTATAGGGTAGTTGATTTTGAATTGGAATTTTTAAAGTTTCTGGTAAGACACTCTGGTGACTTTGTTGTCTAACATGCTCCGTGAGAGCTTCATGAGTACATTATTGTTCTCCAAGAAGAAGTGAATTTTTTTCGATCCCTATAGTCTCCCGAATCGACAGAATTACATATCAATTTGGTTTTCTATCTAAAGCCATAATTGTCTAAGATTATCTGTGGGATCTTAATGATCCTGATCGTAAAGAAAACTAAAGAGTTGAAATCGTGCTATCATATTGAGGTCTCTTGATGTGTTTGGGAAAGAAACTCTTAGACAAACTGAGGGAAGCTTTCAAAAATTCAGCAATGTTTAAGAGATGTACCTTTTCGTCGCAGATTACTATTCCTAAACTTCCTCTCGATGCATTTATCAGTTTAAGGGTTTCATTAGCATGAAACTTGCTCAGTTTAAAGACTTCATTAGCATGAAGCTTGCTCACAAAGACGACTGGGGTTTTGAATTAATGTAAACTTGCCGGGATATCTTGACTTCTTCCTTGTTTTACCAAAAACCGAAGCGCAATGTCGCTTAACAATAAGTTCGTGGGTTCGCCGTTACGCAATATCGAGGTCACCGAGAGAGAGAGGTTGCTTAAAGAAACCCAGCTGATTAACAAAGGTAGTTTTGGATTGGACAGATGTCTCACATCGTTAGTAACGTGACTTTCACTAGAACGTTTGATGTGGGTCAACAAAGGTAGCTTCTGAAATACTTGACCGTACGCGCAGAAATCTAACGTCATCAGTCAGTAACGTTAACATCTCCAGAATGATTCACAAGCACCAACATTGATCAGCTGTTGTTGCTTCAGATGCTTGGTACTTGCTATCACCTGAGTAACTCCGCTCCGGTTTAAAGTTCTCATCACGACGTTCCCTCAGAGTAACGTTTCACCAGAACTATTGATGTTAGTCAAAAAAAGTTAGCTTTTGAAGTACTTGCCCGGAAGCGCAAAAGTCTAAGGCCGTCAGTCAGTAAAGTTAACATCTCCAGAATGTTTCACATGATACTTGCTATCACCTGAGTAACTCCGCTCCGGATTAAAGTTCTCATCACGACGTTCCCTCAGAGTAACGTTACTTTCACCAGAATGTTTGATGTGGTAGCTTTTAAAGTACGCGCAAAAGTCTAAGACCTCAGTCAGCAACGTTAACATCACCAGAATGTTTCACAAGGACCAAAATTGATCAGCTTTTATTGCTTCAGATGATTGATACTTGCTATCACCTGAGTAACTCCGCTCAGTATTGAAGTTCTAATCACGACGTACCGTCCGTCAGATTGTTACCATCTTCAGAATGTTCGATATGAACGAACATTGATCAGTTGTTTGAAGTTGTTGCTTCAGAAGTTTGTTAATTAGATAGAACTGATGCCATCACCCGAATAACTTGAAAATAAGTAGCAGGTAATTTTCCAAAACCTTTCTCGGGACACCTTTGAAACTTTCCTAAACCTCCTTCCCAACCTTTAAACTTTCAATAATTTCCTTCCAAAAATCCTTTAATTACATTCCTTTAGCCTTTCATTATATCAAACAATTTTCATCATAATTTAAATAAAAAGAACTTTAATCTTAACTCATCCATCCATTCAACACAACCAACCATTCATTCATTTATAACAATTTGGAAAATGTTTGCTATAAAAACTCTTAAAGCAGACATCAATTTCTATTAAATTTTCATATACATTCACAGTTTTATTACACTCATACTATACTCCCTCTCTCTCTCTCTCGAAAACATAACAAAGTATACATACAAAATAAAGAGAGACTTATTTTTATAGACGTTTTTTTTTTTGTAGTTGTAATAGGTTTTCTGCTTCAAATAACATTAAATTTTCATTTAAAGTGAAAAATTTAATAAAAATTTATATAAAAGTATAAATAAGTAAGAGAAAGAGGGAAATGTCAAAAAGGAATATGAAAAATAATAAAGAAAATAAAGCAACAAACTTAATGTGAATAATAAGAAAAAAAAAAAAGAAAATTTATTAAAATGTTTATAAAATAAAAAAAAAAAACTAAAAGTAGAGTATAATAAAAAATGTCTTTATATATGTATATATGTAAGTATGTATAAAAATTTATATAATGTCAGTGTGTATGTAATACATATTAAGTAGAGATGTTTAAGTAAATAACGGCAAAGTAGAGCGCAGCATATATTTCTTCATACATATTTCAAAAGTTTTACAAACAAAACAAAAGAATTCCTTAGCAAAGGCAAAAAAAAAAAAAATAACACCATCATGATATAAATAGTAGCAGAGTAAACAGAAAAAAAGGATCCTTAACGACAACATAAATCCTTAAAAGCCGTCATACACCATATACCTACCACTCACACTATCATCATCATCACCAACACACCCCCCTACAAATTACAGTGAAAAAAAAATCATACAAAATTGCAAAACTTTCAAAAACCCTCTGAAAGGCAGAAGCAGGAAAAAAATAATAAAAATAATCCACCATCTTTTTCTATATATTACACTAAACACACACATATTCACTCTTACCCAACGTTATAAACACCCAGGAAAAAAATAACGTAACGGTAATGTATTATAAAATACATCAACAACTACATAGAATATATCTAAAAGAGGAAAAAGAAATCTATTAAACAAGAAGAAGCATAAGGCGAATAAATGGAAACAAACATCTAGGAAACGACAAAAACAAATTACACTACAGATAGAGGAATAGAGTACAGGACAGCAGTAAGTAAGTAAGCAGCAGAGATGGAAAATTTAGTTCTTAAATACATGCAAAGCAAATATTTTTCAAAGTTGCCAGATTTTACCATTTAAAATCATAAATTCTCTGGAAAAAGAAAACTACTAACCAAGATATGAGAAGATCTCTTGATCTCTTTACTAGCTGAGGAAACATTCAAACTAGTTGTACTCACTCCCAACGTTCATTCTATCAAACGATCCTTTTTGACGTTCACAGTTATGACACGTAGTGTTCAGTAAGTTTACAGTATCATATATTGATCTCCAATCGATAATGTTACTTACTACCGGTAAGCTCCAGATCATGTGCTAAGAAAAGAGAAATCTAAAGAAGCTAAGAGAAAACGGTATCAAAACGATCCTCCCAGCGGTATCAAAACGATCCTCCCATTCCTCGCAGTGTCTACAAACAAGTTCATCTAAACGAAGAGAAGAAGATTTCATTCGAACGTAGCAGTGTCCCAAGATTCTTTTTTCCCCTTCTAAGCTTCCAAACAAGCTGGTAGAAAACTTCAAAGTTCATCAGTGTCACAATGATCCTATTTTTCCTCGCAGATTTAGTTTCCAGAATCCTTGGAATTAGGTTGAGGTTTAAAGGAGGTGATGCATTACCTAATAGCGCCTTATAAAATTAATTATCACTCGGTGTTCAGAAATTCAGTTTCCTAAATGTATTTCCTTAGAATTTTCCAAACAATGAGAGATGTAATATCGGGAATAAAACAGAAATTTCAAGATATTTGCACCAAGTTTCGGCGAAAACCTAGTACTGACAGGGAACGTATTCACCATTGGTGACACCCAATTGGATTTTAGTAGTCCTTCCCTCAGTACATTCGCTATTACATTACCGATTACCTCGTAACCAAATTTCAAGATATTTGCACCTAGTTTCGGCGAAAACCTAGTACTGATAGGTAACGTATTCACCATTGGTGACACCCAATAGGATTTTAGTAGTCCTTCCCTCAGTACATTCGCTATTACATTACCGATTACGTCGTTACCATATGAAGCAGAGCTTACCACTGGAAGAGTATTCGGTTATAACTCTCATACAGTTCAATTAGGTCCTAGATTTAACCTTATCAGCTGATTGTAACCTTCTGCATCACATTACCGATTACCTGGTAACCATATGAAGCAGAGCTTACCACTGGAAGAGTATTCGGTTATAACTCTTGCACAGTCCAATTAGGTCCTAGATTTAACCTTATCAGCTAATTGTAACCTTCTGCAATCTTCTTCTATCAAATAATAGGTCTAAATTCAATCCAATTCATTTTACACACTACGTGATAGAACGGACATCCGCCCGGAGGATAGTACTGTGGTTTTGGATATACGGTAGTATTCACGGTATTACTTTTCAATTGAGCAATAAGTTGTGGTACTCTTGTCCAATGTTCTAAAGTCGGCAGTTCGTTCACCAAGAGGCGTAGAATTCTGAAATCGGGCCATCTTTCGACCACTTGCTTAGGAAATAACGAACATCAATAGCGCCAGAAAGTTCGTCTTTTATCTTGCAAGTCCCATAGAATCTTGAATTCGCGAAATTGAGATAGCATCATTCTAAAAATTAGATTTTGAGGGATCCCTTGAAGCTCTCTTGACCAATATTCATTATGAGAGCTGCCAGATGTTGTTTGAATTACTTATAGGATCCAGAACACTTGGTATTGCTTTTTTACTTGATTTCCAATTACTCAAGTGTGAAATTTGAACAAAATGTTTCCCATACTTGTCCAACATTGTCCAACGGAGCTTCCAAAGACTGCATTTAATTTGCAGGCCCACTTTTATATGATTGTTTGGGAAGCTAACTGAGAGAAGACTTAAAATCTCTGCAGTCAGTAGATAGTTAACAAAGGTGGCCCTGCAAACAATTACATAATCTCTGTCTGTTTGGTTGCCAGACTAGGATCTCTCCTGAGATCATTGTCTATATCAGCTTGTTTCTCCAACATTGAGACAATTACATTACAATGTCCATCCTATTTGCAAATTAGAACATCGACTCAAGTAACTATAATCGTTGAATACCATAGAAAGTCCATAGAACTCAATATTTTATAATGAATAAACCGATGGCAACACTGAAACTTACACAGATCCACAAACATTATATGTGTTTACATATTCATTCCATCTGAAAAACAGAGCTCAATTTTCGTCTATAAAATCTCTCTTATGAGAACCATGATTAGCTGGTAGTTTGGTAGCCCCAAACTTCTAGTACATAATGGTGAATTATATAGGGTCTTTGAATGTTCCACACATAGTACATAGTTCCCGAACTCACAATGCTTTAATATAAATGAAAACTAAACTCTATATTTACTGGTTCGCACATCCGGGCGCATGTCAGCTTGATGAAAGACCCTTCGGCTGTGGTTTAATCCCAAATTCACGGGAAGAGAATGTCGGATAAGTTCGGTTCTGTTTTCGAAGTCAACAGATATCCCACAGAGGAGTGACAGTGGGACTAAGAGTTGGAAATAAGTTGGTGTCTTCCCCCGCCCGTATACCTAAAATGAGTCGGTTGTTGTTTTTTATGAGTGTATCGGATGAATGGGAAGTGTGCTGGGTTGAATGATGGATGAAAGGTATCTTATACAAGTAATACCATGGAATTTTCCTTCCTTATTTTAGTGTGTTCAGGGAAAGCTCAGTTCATATCAGATTTACCACAGTGCGTTCTCTGTGAGTAAGAACAAAATCCTCGGATTATTTGATGGATTCGTGTTTGGGATTACCGAATACGTCTCTGATGTTGTAAACGTGTAAACCCGCGTGTAAGATACACAAAAGGGCGTCGATGAGTCATCACAAAAGCTCAGCCTGCGGATGAAAAAGACCACCGTGAAATAGTAAAGTAAAGAACTTCGACATTCATTTACTCGTTCGTATATCTCTATTGAAGCTAATCTTGTAGGAATTCTAATAATAGAGTAACTTACAATCTTGTCTGACTTAAAGCATGCTTTCTCTTCGTGACTTGTACACGTCTGAGGGAAATCAAAAGATCAGTAAAGCTTTGTTTCGATAAATGTCTATGCTCGATCATTACCCAGAGTGTTAAAAGCTTCTTCGATTTAAAATCATTCAAGTTTAAATCAATGCTATTCAAATTTGAATGATAATAATCTGGAAGTCCTTACTTTGGAACGCCAGCATAGTTTAAATTTTATCCTCCCATATAAAGATTAGGTTTGAAAATAAGCTCCTCAAACTATCCATTAAAAATGACAAAGATTATTTAACTTTACCCTTATCCTTTTAAGTCACAACAATTATTTTCATTTTCTCCAAACTCACAGCAAAAACTTGCCAATTAAACTGGCATAAGTCTACAGTTACGTACTTGTTTTTATTGTTTTACTCCAGCCGTAATTCAACTCATTATACCCTTCACCTTCGTGAGAAGGGTATATATAAGTTTGTCATTCCGTTTGTAATTTCTATAATATAATTTTCCGACCCAATAAAGTATATACATATATTCTGGATCCTTATAGGTAGTGGAGTTGATTAAGCTATGTCCATCTGTCTGTCTGTCCGTCTGTATGTCTGTCCGTCCGTGTGTTTGTTGAAATCAGTTTTAAGAGGACCCCAGATAACGGCGAGATTCAAATCTTCAATAATTCTGTTAGACATGCTTTCGAGAAGATCGCTTTTTATCAGCAAAATCGGTCCATAAATACCGGAGATATGAGCAAAAATCCGAGACAACCTCTGAAAATTTCATAAAAAAGAAAGTTTTTTTCATGCTTTGATATAAGCAACAACAACAACACTGCTTATTCATTGAGTATTTCGTTTCATATGTTTGGCTGGGTGTGTGTTTCATTGTCTTGTGTATATTGTTTTTGTTTCTTGGTGCATTCAGTTTCTTATGTTTGGATGCCTGTTGTTTTCTTTGCGTTGTGTATTTTGTTTTTGCTTTTTTGTGAGTATTTCGTTTCGTATGTTTCATTGCCTTGTGTATATTGTTTTTGTTTTTTGGTGTATTCAGTTTCGTATGTTTGGATGTCTGTTGGTTTCATTGCGTTGTGTATTTTGTTTTTGTTTTTTGTGTATTACGTTTCGTATGTTTGGATGTCTGTTGGTTTTACTGCCTTGTGTATTTTGTTTTTTTGTGTGTTTATTTCGTTTAGCGTTGTTGTTGTTCGTTTTGCTATTGTTATAATAATGATATAAACGGAAAAATGAAATAAATTAAAATTTTATAGAATTGATATTTTTTAAGTACACTGTGGTGAAGGGTATATAAGATTCGGCATAGCCGAATATAGCACTCTTACTTGTTTATTATTAAAATTGTATATTTCAATTTTGCAGTATTATTTTAATTCATTTCATTCCCCTTCTAACAATTTCCCCCCAAAAAATTACTTTATTTTCCAGACCAAAACAAAAAACCGAAAAGTACAAAGTACCATTGAAATAGAATATTAAATGAAAAGAGAAAAAACAAACTGTAAAGAACAAATATTATTATGAATTTTGTTTGTTGCTAAACAAGGTCTTTTTATAGAAGCAAAAAAAGGGAATCTTTGTTTTTAATTTATTGTCTGACAACTAGACTGTAATAAATTTTAATATGTACGAATACGAGTAAATATATTAAATAGAAAGACTTTGATTTGTTGATTTTCAGTACATGTAAAGTCTATGAACTTTTATTTTATGTTTGTTTATAATTTAATTGGAAATAATTTTCTTTAATAATAGATTCTGATGATCTTTTATCAGATATTTTGAAATTTAAATAAAAGTGAATTGTTCTCAGAAGTAAATATGAGAAAACTGACCTGCCTTAAATTGATGGAAAGCTAAAGATTTTTTAATGATTTTCAAAGATTTCTTAAAAAATCATAAAGAAAATTTCAAATTCTTCACCAAAACTATTTAATAAAGAACTTTAATACTTAGAAAGCCCTTCAAACACACCCTCTATTTGATAGAATATTAACGTATTCTATTTTATCCTTTATTAAGTTTCATTTCACTATATACACTTTTGTTACTAACGCCTCCTTTTTTTTCTGCTTAACTTAATATAGCAAAACCACAAAAACGAACAACGTTTATAGTTTTGCAAATTTCTTCTTTTCTGAAAAAGACTAAAAAAGGTCCTACATTCTTTTTGTAACATTAAACAAAAACAAAATGTTTTTTTTTTTCGAATTTCTTTCTGTAAGACGTTTATAAAAAGGATTTCTATGCTTCCTTCTTGGGGGTCTCAAGTAAGCCAACACATACACACTCACAGGGAATGGCTTAATAAAATAGAAAAAAAAAAACAAAAGAATTTCATTTTAGCAGGAATGTAAGCAAAAGTCTATATAGTTCTCTTTAAAGGACTTTATTTAATATTTATTATACGTTCTCTTTCTCTCTTTAGGGCTTTTTTCTCTCTAATGAAAATTTTCTTTATAGCTTTAAGAAAAAATAAATAATAAAACGCAGGCATGGAAAATTGAAATTTTGAAAGAGTACTAAACTATAGACTAGATTATAGACTAGACTATAGACTAGACTATAGACTAGACTATAGACTAGACTATAGACTAGACTATAGACTAGACTATAGACTAGACTATAGACTAGACTATAGACTAGACTATAGACTAGACTATAGACTAGACTATAAACTAGACTATAGACTAGACTATATACTAGGCTATAGACAAGATTATAGACTAGACTATAAACTAGATTTTGGACTACACTATAGACTAGACTATAGACTAGACCATAGACTAGACTATAGACTAGACTATAGACTAGACTATAGACTAGACTATAAACTACACTTAGTCTAGAATATAGACTAGACTATATATTAGACTATAGACTAGACTATAGACTAGACTAAAGACTAGACTATAGACTAGACTAAAGACTAGACTATAGACTAGACTATAAACTAGACTGTAGACTAGACTATAGACTAGACTATAAACTAGATTTTGGACTACACTATAGACTAGACTATAGACTAGACCATAGACTAGACTATAGACTAGACTATAGACTAGACTATAGACTAGACTATAGACTAGACTATAAACTACACTTAGTCTAGAATATAGACTAGACTATATATTAGACTATAGACTAGACTATAGACTAGACTAAAGACTAGACTATAGACTAGACTATAGACTAGACTATAGACTAGACTATAGACTAGACTATAGACTAGACTATAGACTAGACTATAGACTAGACTATAGACTAGACTATAGACTAGACTATAGACTAGACTATAGACTAGACTATAGACTAGACTATAGACTAGACTATAGACTAGACTATAGACTAGACTATAGACTAGACTATAGACTAGACTATAGACTAGACTATAGACTAGACTATAGACTAGACTATAGACTAGACTATAGACTAGACTATAGACTAGACTATAGACTAGACTATAGACTAGACTATAGACAGACTATAGACTAGACTATAGACTAGACTATAGACTAGACTATAGACTAGACTATAGACTAGACTATAGACTAGACTATAGACTAGACTATAGACTAGACTATAGACTAGACTATAGACTAGACTATAGACTAGACTATAGACTAGACTATAGACTAGACTATAGACTAGACTATAGACTAGACTATAGACTAGACTATAGACTAGACTATAGACTAGACTATAGACTGACTATAGACTAGACTATAGACTAGACTATAGACTAGACTATAGACTAGACTATAGACTAGACTATAGACTAGACTATAGACTAGACTATAGACTAGACTATAGACTAGACTATAGACTAGACTATAGACTAGACTATAGACTACACTACGGACTAGACTATGGACTAGACTATGGACTAGACTATAGACTAGAATATAGACTAGATATAGACTAGACTATAGACTAGACTATATACTAGACTATAGACTAGACTATAGACTAGACTGTAGACTAGACTATAGACTAGACTATAGACTAGACTATAGACCAGACATAGACTAGACTATAGACCAGACTATAGACTAGACTATAGACCAGACTATAGACTAGACTATAGACCAGACTAGAGACTAGACTATAGACTAGACTATAGACAGACTATAGACTAGACTATAGACCTAGACTATAGACTTAGACTATAGACTAGACTATAGACTGACTATAGACTAGACTATAGACTAGACTATAGACTAGACTATAGACTAGACTATAGACTGAACTATAGACTAGACTATAGACTAGACTATACGCTAGACTATAGACTAGACTATAGACTAGACTATAGACTAGACTATAGACTAGACTATAGACTAGACTATAGACTAGGACTATAGACTAGACTATAGACTAGACTATAGACTAGACTATAGACTAGACTATAGACTAGACTATAAGACTAGACTATAGACTAGACTATAGACTAGACTATAGACTAGACTATAGACTAGACTATAGACTAGACTAGACTATAGACTAGACTATAGACATACTATAGACTAGACTATAGACTAGACTATAGACTAGACTATAGACTAGACTATAGACTAGACTATAAACTAGACTATAGACTAGACTATATACTAGGACTATAGACTAGATTATAGACTATAGACTAGACTATAGACTAGACTAGTGGACTACACTATAGACTAGATATACTACACTATAGAATAGACTATAGACTAGACTAGACTAGACTATAGACTAGACTATAGACTAGACTATAGACTAGACTATAGACTAGACTATAACTAACTGTAGACTAGACTATAGACTAGACTATAGAAGACTATAGACTAGACTATAACTAGACTATAGACTAGACTATAGACTAGACTATAGACTAGACTATAGACTAGACTATAAACTAGACTGTAGACTAGACTATAGACTAGACTATAGACCAGCCTATAGACTAGACTATAGACTAGACTATAGACTAGACTATAGACTAGACTATAGACTAGACTATAGACTATAGACTAGACTATAGACTAGACTATAGACTAGACTATAGACTAGACTATAGACTAGACTATAGACTAGACTATAGACTAGACTATAGACTAGACTATAGACTAGACTATAGACTAGACTATAGACTAGACTATAGACTAGACTATAGACTAGACTATAGACTAGACTATAGACTAGACTATAGACTAGACTATAGACTAGACTATAGACTAGACTATAGACTAGACTATAGACTAGACTATAGACTAGACTATAGACTAGACTATAGACTAGACTATAGACTAGACTATAGACTAGACTATAGACTAGACTATAGACTAGACTATAGACTAGACTATAGACTAGACTATAGACTAGACTATAGACTAGACTATAGACTAGACTATAGACTAGACTATAGACTAGACTATAGACTAGACTATAGACTAGACTATAGACTAGACTATAGACTAGACTATAGACTAGACTATAGACTAGACTATAGACTAGACTATAGACTAGACTATAGACTAGACTATAGACTAGACTATAGACTAGACTATAGACTAGACTATAGACTAGACTATAGACTACACTACGGACTAGACTATGGACTAGACTATGGACTAGACTATAGACTAGACTATAGACTAGAATATAGACTAGAATATAGACTAGACTATAGACTAGACTATATACTAGACTATAGACTAGACTATAGACTAGACTGTAGACTAGACTGTAGACTAGACTATAGACTAGACTATAGACTAGACTATAGACTAGACTATAGACTAGACTATAGACCAGACTATAGACTAGACTATAGACCAGACTATAGACTAGACTATAGACCAGACTATAGACTAGACTATAGACTAGACTATAGACCAGACTATAGACTAGACTATAGACTAGACTATAGACTAGACTATAGACTAGACTATAGACTAGACTATAGACTAGACTATAGACTAGACTATAGACTGAACTATAGACTAGACTATAGACTAGACTATAGACTAGACTATAGACTAGACTATAGACTAGACTATAGACTAGACTATAGACTAGACTATAGACTAGACTATAGACTAGACTATAGACTAGACTATAGACTAGAATATACTAGACTATAGACTAGACTATAGACTAGACTATAGACTAGACTATAGACTAGACTATAGACTACACTATAGACTACACTATAGACTAGACTATAGACTAGACTATGGACTAGACTGTAGACTAGACTATAGACTAGACTATAGACAAGACTATAGACTAGGCTATAGACTAGACTATAGACTAGACTATAGACTAGACTATAGACTAGACTATAGACTAGACTATAGACTAGACTATAGACTAGACTATAGACTAGACTATAGACTAGACTATAGACTAGACTATAGACTAGACTATAGACTAGACTATAGACTAGACTATAGACTAGACTATAGACTAGACTATAGACTAGACTATAGACTAGACTATAGACTAGACTATAGACTAGACTATAGACTAGACTATAGACTAGACTATAGACTACACTATAGACTAGACTATAGACTAGACTATAGACTAGACTATAGACTAGACTATAGACTAGACTATAGATTAGACTATAGACTAGACTATAGACTAGACTATAGACTAAACTATAGACTAGACTATAGACTAGACTATAGACTAGACTAGACTATAGACGAGACTATAGACTAGACTATAGACTAGACTATAGACTAGACTAGAGTACACTATAGACCAGACTAAAGAATATTCTATAGACTAGACCATATACTAGACTATAGAATAGACATGAATATAGACTAAACTATAGACTAGACTTTAGACTACACTATAGACTAGACTACAAACAAGGATATAGACTAGACTGTAGACAAGACTAAAGACTAGACTATAGTAGTCCATAGACTAAACTATAGACTGGGATATAGAATAGAGACTAGACTTATAGACTAGACTATACACAAGAATAAACTATTAAATAGACTATACACAAAGCTATAGACTAGACTATAGACTAGACTATATACTTGGCTCTATACTAAACTATAGACTAGTCTATAGTCTAGAATACTGAATTTTCCTTGCCTGATAAACCTTTGCTTGAATAATCTTTCTCTCAACCTCCCTCTTTCCCTTTCTCTCTCTCGCACTAGTTTACTTGGGTTTGTGTGTGTATGTATGTTTCAATTTCATTTAATAGCATATTGCGTATGTATGTGTGTGTGTATATATATATTTTGTATATTGTTTTGATTCTCAATCCCACGTGGTGTTTACTTGCCGCTGGTTTTTTTTTTCATTTTAGTGTTTTTGTACATTGTCTGCCCTTGATATTATCGATTGTTTTTCCTTTAGTGCTGTTTTATAACAAGTTTGTGTGTGTTTGTGTGTACACACAAACTAACATGTAATGTTGGCCACCCCAACACAATAAAACCCAACCCTTGCTTGACTTAGTACTTTGGTACTTTACACTTGTTATGCTGTTTATTTCTATCATTTGTTTGCTTTTTGCCTTTGCTGCTGTGCACTTATTAGTACTCGTTTTTCACAACATTTGCCAGGCCCCCGTTCTCACCCACACCGGCCGGTTGGTTTCTGTATGTATAAAAGTTTTCCTTGTTCATAGAATTTTATTATATTTTTCGGTTTGGAGATGCTTTTACTTGTACAGTTTTTTCTTTTTTGCAATTTGAACTTTTTTTCTCTTAGTGTATACCCAGAAAATTGTATATAAGCAAAATACCAAATGTAAATATTTCCTTTTTTTTGTTGCCATCATCGTAGTCGTTGTCGTTGCCATCGTCATTATTGTTATGTATAGACTCCCAACCACCCAATTTTATGTGTCCCACCCAGTTTTTAATGGACGTTTGCTTTTTATGTACATATAGAGTTTATAGTATATATTTTTGTATATATAATACAATCAGCTTAAATTTTTGCAAATTACTTTAAGTTTTATTTTTACCTAATTTTTCCATTTCGTGTGTAATATTTATACATTTGAGTGTGTGTGTGTGGTGTCTTTCTTTCATTTTCATTGAAA
This sequence comes from Lucilia sericata, assembly GCF_015586225.1. Lineage (NCBI taxonomy): Eukaryota > Metazoa > Arthropoda > Insecta > Diptera > Calliphoridae > Lucilia > Lucilia sericata. The sequence continues at coordinate 103,631 of NW_023994743.1, forward strand.
ACTAAGTTAAATTAAATGAATGAATGCTAAATTGAATTTTGTATATTATAAGGCTTTTAAAGCTAAGAAAAAGTAATTTCAATTTAAATTAAATAAAAGTGTAAAGAGGAGAAAAAAGAGAAATTCCATAATTATTGTATTGAAATGAATTTAATTTTGAAATGAAAAACCATTGACTAAGATATGGCTGAAGATTTGGTATCAAAATCAGATCGCCTAGAAAGCGGAGACCAAGAATTGGGGGCATTACTCCACAAAGAATTTGGTCAAACTCAACAAGAGCTTGCCAAATCATAGCGAGCTAGTCAGGCTGCAATTTCAAAACATTTCCCGGTATTAGGATTCATCCAAAGCTGGGATACTGGGTACTACACGAACTGAAGCTGAGCTGTTTTGGAACACGATTTGGAGTGTCCGAACTGCTGCTTGAAGACTACAAAATAAAATCATTTTTGATCTTAGAAGACGATCTCTCAGCTTCAGTTCCAAATCGAATCATTACTTGTGATGAAAAATAGATCTATTACGATCATCCGAAGCTTAAAAGTTCGCGTGTGAAGACCGGTCCACAAGCTGAATTGACACCAAAGCCAAATATCTATGGCGCTAAGGTAATGTTCTATATTTGGTGAAACCAAAAGGGTCCCATCCGTATTGAGCTGCTGAAAACTGACCAGAACCTCACAGGGAACCTGTGCCAGGACCAACTATTTCGTTTTAGGAGAGCTTTGGGAAAGAAAAAGCTCAGAATATACGGACAGACATAAAAGCTTAAAATTCCCCCATGACAACGCTCGACCACACGCTACAATAACTGTTAAAAGCTATTTAGAATGAGGTGCTTGGGAAATTTTGACTCACCCGTCTTAGAGTGCACAATTTTCTCCATCCTACTAATATTTGCTATGATCGTTGCGTGCTCTCTCTCACGCTTCACTTTAGAACAAAGTAACCGAAATTGGACTGATTCGTTCAGGTCTGTTTTAATTTACTTCAGCTTTTCCGATTCCTATACAAGGTTTAAAATCACCTCGGGGAATTCGAAATAGGAAGTTCACTGAGCCGGCCAGAACTTGCAAGCCAAATCGAATCAAATCTCTATCGAGATTTGAAATCAAATGCTTTCCGTAATAACGTAACATTGGAATTGGTTATTATAATTCATTGGGTTTACATTTTTTTTGGCTAAAGTGCTTAGAGCAGATTGAGAGAGAGAGAGAGAGAGTATTTTGACTTCTCATGTATCCCAAACATTTCATCAATATCCTCTAATCATGTTTAGAACTTCCTAGGGTTCTAGCGAACCGTTGCAGAAGGCTGAAAAAAGGTCCCGGAAAGTTGATATTGTTGTAGCTTTTAACTAAAACCCAAAATGGAGCTTGATTCTCCGTTCTATAAATAGAAAGGAAAATCTGAAGAATTTCATTCTTGGAATTCCATTACGATTGTTGAAATCGGCCAACCTTTCTTGAGATATCAGGTACTCTTCATATGGAGCATAAAAATCATACCAAAAGTCCGAGGGAGAATGCTCACTTAGCTGTACAGATCTCCTAAGTCCAACATTATCTCCAGGATTTCTATACGGTGTTGTTTAGCTCAAAAGCGATTGATCGATAACGCATAAGAGGGGAATATTTTCGGTTACACTAACCAAAAATATCAAGTGATACCGACTCACCAATAACCAGGCAGACGAGATAACAATAATGGAAAGTCTGGTCTGACTTTAGGACTCGACCGTATCGGTTAGCTCGAGGCCGATCGATCACCAGCATAAGTAAACATATGCCCTTCCACTACTACTTCCCATGACATTTGCAGACTTTCTAGACATTTGTTATCATTTAACCACTTGACACTTGACTTGATCTTGACACCCTTTATTCATTTATTGATGGAATTCGTCATTCCATCGATCGCTAGATCTACTAGACAATATTTCACTATACCTAAGTATTACCTGACCTTTTTCACTTTTTATTAGATAACTTAGCAAGACTTTTAATCTAACTTATTCTGCTGCCTCACTGTAGTGAACTACAAGTCAGTTTGACCCTCAATATTGGTCAATAAGTGTCACTTTCAATAGATCTGACAGAACTAGAAAGTATCGACCAGCCGCATTTAATGAGACTGCTGTTAGTGAGATCCCTTCGGTGTACACGATGTTGTTGTAGCAGCGACAACTGAAATTACACCTATATATAGTAAAAATTATTCCCTACTCTTCTTCTTCTTCGCTCTAGTTATCCAAATCAGTTAGATCTAAGACCAGTAGACGATCCGCATCTGTCCGCTGAGTCCAAAGGGATTCAGATTCCAGCTGAGTTGGATTTGCCCTGCAGTTGGAAAGAGATCTTGAATGGTGTCATTTATTCTCGACCAGAACGAGTTTAAACGTATCTACGTTGCCAATATCACTCTAGTACGAAGTGGTATATTTCGTTTCTCGTTTGCAACGGGTGGGGGACGACCTCCCAGTATTATACTATCGCGGTGGGAATTGATGGAGTCTACCACCGCTTTTTGGTGGATAGTATATTTGAAGCCGTTTTGTATGAGCCTTTATTATCTATGTTATCCAGGTATTCTTGGATGTCGCTCTCATGCAGAAGAAGATCTTTCCTGACGTTCTAACTCCATTAAATGGTGGTTCGGTTGGCCTCTCCGATGACATCCCAGTAGAAACTGCTTTGACAGCATGATGTTATGTTCCATGATCGAAAGCATCTTCGTCTCGACATGCAGGTGTCCCTCAGACGTCTTTTGAAAGTTCTAAGAGCGTTCTGACAGCTTTGAAGCTTCTAGGAGTCCTCCCTGGCGCTACCTTCCCATGACAAACAGTTCTTCGCATTGAAAAGACTCGGAGTTTAGGAATATGACTTTTCGATTCTGTTATCGCTTCAACAGTTTTAAGGAATGAACTAAACTAGTTGGCTGTACCTCCCACCTTTCCGTAATAGGTTATTACCTTTTCAAATTTAGGCGAATTGTTAGGTTAAAACTTGTTAGTTGTCTATCATTCTATGGATTATCTCTTTGCGAGAATATATGACATTTCAGAGAAATCGAATTGATAATATCTCAGCCAAGGTGATTTAGCACTGATTGAGTATGCATCGTTATTTCGGGATATGACATGCTACGCGACCATGGTCGAGGTTAACCTCTTTCAATCGGGGCAATAGGGATCCTGAAGAAACACCAGGCCCATGTCAGTATGTAGTGTGATTGGGCAGTCTTCAAAAGGTGAAGGAATGCATTTATTTGATTCTATAGAGGATGGATTTGTTTCGGCATCTCTCATTGACCTTGATGGACCGCTTCTGCAGTCCATCGTGTTCTCTCTATTGACTCAACTGAGTGATTGTATCCTACTTGTCGGCGTATGCATTAGGTTTTACTCATGATGCTACGGGACTACAATGTCAAGTGTTTAGATAGATCGCCTATATCTTTCTTGATCATTTCCAACTGAGTATTGTTCTTTGAAGCCATTAGAGGGCATATGGTGGACCGTTACCAGACCATCCAGTGGATGAAAACGTCCACCCAGAAATTAGACCGTCCAGATAGGTACTCCCTAGACTACTATCTTTATCTAATTGAAACTTGATCGATCTTGTATGTGAAAATTTTCATGAGATCTAGTTTTTTTCGTAATTTTTAACTGAGTATTGTTCTTTGAAGTCATTCGAGGGCATATGGTGGACCGTTACTAGTTCATCCAGTGTATGAAAACGTCCACCCAGAGATTAGACCATCCAGATAGGTACTCCCTTGTCTAATGTCTTTATCTAATTGAAACTTGATCGATCTTCTATGTGAAAATTTCCATGAGATCTAGTTTTTTTTTTAAAGTTGAATTCTAAAACGATTTTGCTTTTTTCCCTAAATCTTTGAATTTGTTTCTTTTAATATTTAGATTTTCTAATACTTTTGATTATAATTGATATTATAACACATTTCCCTTTTTAAATTTATTAAATTAGATCGAAATTTAAGAGCTTTATCAGTGGTGCAAGCCATGGGCTGTATATTTATCCTTCCTACTGCACTATTGTTCTTGTTGTTATTTTAATCCAATTTTAATAATTACCTGCAATAAAAAGAAAAATAAATATTAATAAATATTGAAACATTTTAAGACTTAAGGCTATTTTTGTGAAATATTTTTTTATATAAAAAAAGAAATTTTTTAATTAAATTAGTTTAAAAACAAGTTTTTTTATAAATAATTACTAATTTTTAACCACCTGGACGTATGATTAATATTAATTATGACTATTTTTCAATTTTTAAGCATAACTCTTAAAGTTTTCAAGATAAAAGAAAAATTCCAAAGCTTTTAAACAAAAAACCTTTAAGGCAACTCAATATAAAACAAATTTAATCAAACTTGTTATAACACATATTAAGAAAATAGCTTTATTTCTCAAATTTCCCAAAGTCTTTCACAAAACCCCTCAAAAAATTTCAATTTAACTTTCAATATTAAAAGTAAACTTGTAAAATACAATGTTAATGACTTTTTAAATTAAGCTTAAATTTTGTATATTGTTATAGGTTATTATATAATACAATTTCAAACTAATAACAACAAACACACACACACTCAGCAAGCAATATTCCACTAAATTTCTAGATTTATTTATTTTAAAGCAAAAGCAATAACACCAAAAGAATGAAAATGTAAAAACATTAATTCTGTTTCTGTGTTACATACACAACACGAAAAATCGATTTTTTATCTAGAGATTTTTTTCTTTGTAATGTTATTTTTTTAATGTAAAACACTTCAACATACCTACATAAATTTAAAAGCAAAAAAAAATTTACTTAGTCATAGTTGCCAGAGTAAAAAGCTGCAGGATATTAAAATTTAAAATGTTGTGATGTCTGTGTATAGTTATAACAGGAATGCGTATTATACATATATATACATTTTAGCAATTTATTATATGGTCTTATATATAAAACATAAATCTGTATATATGTATGTCCGTATATAGAAAATACCGTTATATAGTTTTTGTTATATACATACTTTTTCTATGTACAAAAATGTACATAAATATTTCAATATAAAATACACGAGTTTGTACAAAAATAATCTGAAATTGTTTGTTGTTGGCATTTTAACGCACTCAGAAACAACAGAAATATGATTGTATACGAGGATAAGGATAAAAAGTTGAGTTTTTGAAAAAAATCAATTAAAAATTTAATCAATTTGTAAACAAATTTTCTATTAAAAGTTTATTCGGCTTCGGTTCAATTTCAAACAGATCATCTATATTTTGACTTTCTTTACAAATTTTCTATTGAACATTTGTTCAGATTCAGAATGAAATTTCTATAAAAAGTTTTTTTCAATTTCTGAACAAAATTTCCAATAAAAAGTTTGTTCAATTTCTGAATGAAATTTCTATTAAAAGTTTGTTCAGTTTCTAAACAAAATATCTCTTAAAATTTTGTTCAGTTTCTGAACAAATTTTCGATTAAAAGTTTGTTCATTATCTGAGTTTTTGATTAAAAGTTTGTTCATTTTCTGAACAAATTTTTAATTAAAAGTATGTTAAATTTCTGAAGAAATTTCTTGTTAAAACTTTGTTTATTTACTGAACAATTCTTCTATTAAAAGTTTGTTCAGTTTCTTAACAAATTTCCTATTCAAATTTTGTTCAGTTTCTGAACAAGTTTGTTCAGTTTCTGAAAAAATGAAATTTCTATTAAAAGTTTGTTCAGTTTGTGAAGAAATGTTCTATTAAAAGTTTGTTCAAAAATTTTCTATTAAAATTTTGTTCAGTTTCCAAACAAATTTTCTATTAAAAGTTTGTTCAATTTCTGAACAAAATTTCTATTAAAAGTTTGTTCAGTTTCTAAACAAATTTTCTATTAAAAAGGTGTTCAGTTCCCAAAAAAATTTTCTATTAAAATTTTGTTCAGTTTCCAAACAAATGTTCTATTAAAAGTTTGTTCAATTTCTGAACAAAATTTCTATTAAAAGATTATTCAGTTTCTAAACAAATTTTCTATTAAAAATGGTTCAGTTCCCAAAAAAATTTTCTAAAAAAATGTTGTTCAGTTTCGAAACAAATTATCTATTAAAAGTTTGTTTAGTTTCTGAACATATTTTCTATTAAAAGTTTGTTCAGTTTCACAATAAATTTTCTATTAAAAGTTTGTTCAGTTTCTGAACAATTATTCTATTAAAAGTTTATTTAGTTTCTGAACAAAATTTCTATTTAAAGATTGTTCAGTTTCTGAACAAAATTTCTATTAAAAGTTTTGTTCAGTTTCTCAACAAAATTTATATTAAAGTTTGTTCAGTTTGTGAACAAATTCTCGATTAAACTTTGTTCGGTTTCTGAACAAAATTTCTATTAAAAGTTTGTTCACTTTGCGAAGAAATTTTCTATTAAAAGTTTGTTTAGTTTCTGAACATATTTTCTATTAAAAGTTTGTTCAGTTTCTCAACAAAATTTCTATTAAAAGTTTGTTCAATTTATAAACAAATTTCTATTAAAAATTTGTTCAATTTCTGAACAAATTTTCAATTAAAAGTTTGATCAGTTTCTAAACAAACTTTCTATTAAAAGTTTTTTCAGTTTGTGAAGAAATTTTCTATTACAAGTTTGTTCAGTTTCTGAACATATTTTTTATTAAAAGTTTGTTCAGTTTCTAAACAAAGTTTCTATTAAAAGTTTGTTCAATTTCTGAACAAATTTTCTATTAAAAGTTGGTTCAGTTTCTGAACAAATTTTCTATTAAAAGTTTATTCAATTTCTGAACAAATTGTCTTTTAAAAATTGGTTTAAATTCTGAAAATTTTCAATTTCATTAATGTTTCATTTATATCCTTTAACAGTTTGTAAATGTCCCTTGTCTAGCGGGTGTTGCTGGTGCTGGCTTTAAAGTTATCTAAACTTCCCGGTGGTGGGAGTTTATCTGCATCTAATAAAGACAAAAAAAATAAATTTAAAAAAATATCTGTGTTACTCCTCGTTTATATCGTATGACATATAGCGCACAGATGGCTGGATGGTTGGCTGCTTGACTAGAGTAGAATCAAAACTGTCAGACCAAACGACCAACGAGACGTTGTTAGTATGCTTGGGTTTTAGTTTTTATTATTATTGCTTTAACTTTGTTTTGCAAAAAAAAAAAAAAGAGGAAATACGAGACGACAAGAGGTGTCTCCTAAACACACACAAACACACAGACTTATACTGGTGGAGCTTTAGTTTTGATGTTTAGCAATTTTTAGTTGTGGAAAAAAAGAAATAATGACAGACTGTCATTCTTCTTCTAGGGGAGGAAGGGAGTAGTTTTGAGTTATTTTGAGGGGTTAAAAAAGAGGAGTGTTAGGGTAAATGTGAGAGTATGCTTGTAGTAGAGTTTTAAAGTTATCCTTTATAGACTAGATGTATAAAGGATAATGAAAAGGATAAGTTAGAGCAGAATGTAAAGAAAATGTGGTTAGAATTTGATAAATGTTTTAATAGAGAATTTTTTTAGAAACTGATAAAATTTTTAATAGAAAATGAACATGTATTTAATAGATACTTTGTTTACAAACTGAACTAACTTTTAATGGAAAATTTGTTGAAAAACTGTATAAAAAGAATTGTTCAGAAATTGATGAAACATTTAATAGAAAATTTGCTGACAAACTGAACAAATTTTTAATAGAAAACTTGTTTACAAACTGAACAATTTTTTTAATAGAAATTTTGTCACAAACTGAACAAATTTTTAATAGAAAATTTGCTGCCAAATTGAACAAATTTTTAATAGAAAATTTGTTCACAAACTGAATAATTTTCTAATATAAATTTTTGTTACAAATTGAACAAATATTTAATAGAAAATTAGTCTAGAAACTGAACAAAATTTTAATAGAAAATTTGTTCACAAACTGAACAAATTTTTAATAGAAAACTTGTTTACAAACTGAACAATTTTTTAATAGAAATTTTGTCACAAACTGATCAAAATTTTTAATAGAAAATTTGCTGCCAAAGTGAACAAATTTTTAATAGAAATTTTGTTAGAAACTGAACAAATATTTAATAGAAAATTAGTTCAGAAACTGAACAAACTTTTAATAGAAAAATTGTACACAAACTGAACAAACTTTTAACAGAAAATTTGTTCACAAACTGAACAAAATTTTAATAGAAAATTTGTTCACAAACTGAACAATTTTTTAATTGAAATTTTGTTACAAACTGAACAAATATTTAATAGAAAATTAGTTCAGAAACTGAACAAAATTTTAATAGAAATTTTGTTCACAAACTGAATAGAAAATTTGTTCACAAACTGAACAAATATTTAATAAAAAATTAGTTCAGAAACTGAGCAAACTTTTAATAGAAAATTTCTACACAAACTGAATAAACTTTTAACAGAAATTTTTTTCACAAATTGAACAAATATTTAATAGAAATTTTATCACAAACTGAACAATTTTTTAATTGAAAATTTTTTCACAAACTGAACAAACTTTTAATAGAATTTTTTTTCACAAACTGAACAAATATTTAATAGAAACTTTTTCCAAAAATTAAACAAATTAAGTTTTTTCGTTTTAAAAGTTGGCAACACTGTCATTGTGTTAATCATGCTTTTTTGAATATATGCCTCTGTGCGTATGTATGTGTTTATGTTGGTCTAAGTCGGTCTCTGTTAACGTCAGGTCATTGGGTGGCAATGTGGGAGTTGTGGAAACCTCTTTACACTGTAACTGTAAATTTTTTTTTGAGTTTATTAAAACATAAAAAGAAGCAAGAGAAGCATACATTGTGTTTTGCAGCCAGCAACACTAGCAGAATCGTACAGTGTGCTGATGCTGCTTCGCAGTTTACTGTTACTCAAGGGGGTATGAATGTGTAAGTTTAGAGTGTTTTTGGTTGAAGTTTTCTTTTTTCGTACCCCGTTTTTGCTCTATTATAGTCGATTCTATTAAATGGGGTCGTTGGGGTATGGGTGGAATATACAATCATACATGTATGTGTGTAAGTTTTAATGTATGTGCAAAAGAGCTTGACTACTGAAAAATGCCTTGTCAGTTTGCCTGCATATTTTGTTGCTATTTTATTTCTATATAGAGTATATTTTAATACCCATTTAGTTGATAAATTGAAGACTAAATTGCAAAATGAAAGAAAAAAACATGGGAATTCATAGGGACACTCATATATATTTACCGATAACTTATAAGATTTTCGTTTCCTGCTGAAAAATCAAGTTTGTACGTGCTTTTTATTTAAAATTGAAATTTACTTTGCTGAGCTGTGTTCGAAAGTCCTGTGTTGTTTTCATTTATTTTGTTTTTTACCAAAAATAAATACTAAAAGAAAGAAATCCTGTAAAATCCTTTTTTGGCAAATTATACTCATTTGCCTTAACATGGCAGAATATGTAAGTAATTCTTGGAATTAGTTAATTTGGTTGCTTTTTAAAGAGTTTACAAAGTACTTTTGCTACTACCTTTTTATTCTACAACAAATAGTATAAAAAGCTCTACAGCTTTTCATTTTTTGTTAAATTTTCAGTCTGTCATTTAGATTCCTTTTACTGGTTTGTATTTTAAAGGTTGAAAAATATTTATTTTTTCTTAATAAAATTTGGGTGTGTTAAGAAGTGTGGCAAAACAAAACAGAAAAAAATGATTACTAAAAACTTTTCAAAATTCCTGGTAATAAAAACTCCAAGTAAAGGAGTGTTACAAAAAATCCCCCAAAAAAGGTCAAGAATATTGTTTCAAAAGCAACTTTTCTAATGAAAAGTGCTGTGTTTCACAAGCAACTTTTTTATAGAAAAAGAGTCTAGTTTCACAAGCAACTTTTCCATAGAAAAAGAGTCTTGTTTCACAAACAACTTTTCCATAGAAAAGAGCTTTGTTTCACTTGCAACTTTTCTATAGAAAAGAGTATTGTTTCACAAGCAAATTTTCTATAGAAAACAGTCTTGTTTCACAAGCAACTTTTCTATAGAAAACAGTCTTGCTTCACAAGCAACTTTTCTATAGAAAACAGTCTTGTTTCACAAACAACTTTTCTATAGAAAACAATCTTGTTTCACAAGCAACTTTTGTGTAGATAACAATTTTGTTTCACAAGCAACTTTTTATTAGAAAAGAGTCTAGTTTCACAAAGAACTTTTCTATAGAAAAGAGTCTAGTTTCATAAGGAACTTTTCTATAGAAAAGAATCTAGTTTCACAAGCAACTTTTCTATAGAAAACAGTCTTGTTTCACAAGCAACTTTTCTATAGAAAACAGTCTTGTTTCACAAGCAACTTTTCTATAGAAAACAGTCTTGTTTCACAAGCAACTTTTCTATAGAAAACAGTCTTGTTTCACAAGCAACTTTTCTATAGAAAACAGTCTTGTTTCACAAGCAACTTTTCTATAGAAAACAGTCTTGTTTCACAAGCAACTTTTCTATAGAAAACAGTCTTGTTTCACAAGCAACTTTTCTATAGAAAGCAGTCTAGTTTCACAAGCAACTTTTCTATAGAAAACAGTCTTGTTGCACAAGCAACATTTCTATAGAAAAGAGTATTGTTTCACAAGCAACTTTTCTATAGAAAACAGTATTGTTTCACAAGCAACTTTTCTATAGAAAACAGTCTTGTTTCACAAGCAACTTTTCTATAGAAAACAGTCTTGTTTCACAAGCAACTTTTCTATAGAAAACAGTCTTGTTTCACAAGCAACTTTTCTATAGAAAACAGTCTTGTTTCACAAGCAACTTTTCTATAGAAAACAGTCTTGTTTCACAAGTAACTTTTCTATAGAAAACAGTCTTGTTTCACAAGCAACTTTTCTATAGAAAACAGTCTTGTTTCACAAACAACTTTTCTAAAGAAAACAGTCTTGTTTCTCTAGCAACTTTTCTATAGAAAAGAGTCTAGTTTCACAAGGAACTTTTCTATAGAAAAAAGTCTAGTTTCACAAGGAACTTTTCTATAGAAAAAAGTCTAGTTTCACAAGGAACTTTTCTATAGAAAAAAGTCTAGTTTGAAAAGGAACTTTTCTATAGAAAAGAGTCTAGTTTCACAAAGAACTTATCTATAGAAAAGAGTCTAGTTTCACAAAGAACTTTTCTATAGAAAAGAGTCTAGTTTCACAAGGAACTTTTCTATAGAAAAGAATCTAGTTTCACAAGCAACTTTTCTATAGAAAAGAGTCTGGTGTCACAAGCAACTTTTCTATAGAAAACAGTCTTATTTCACTAGCAACTTTCCTATAGAAAACAGTCTTGTTTCACAAGCAACTTTTCTATAGAAAACAGTCTTGTTTCACAACAACTTTTCTAAAAAAGAGTCTGAATTCACATGCAACTTTTCTATAGAAAACAGTCTTGTTTCACAAGCAACTTTTCTATAGAATAGAGTCTCGTTTCACAAGCATCTTTTCTATAGAATAGAGTCTTGTTTCACAAGCAACTTTTCTATAGAATAGAGTCTTGTTTCACAAGCAACTTTTCTATAGAATAGAGTCTTGTTTCACAAGCAACTTTTCTATAGAAAACGGTCTTGTTTCACAAGCAACTCTTCTATAGAAAACAGACTTGTTTCACAAGCAACTTTTAAATAGAAAACAGCCTTGTTTCACAAGCAACTTTTCTATAGAAAACAGTCTTGTTTCAAAAGCAACTTTACTATAGAAAACAGTCTAGTTTCAGAAGCAACTTTTCTATAGAAAACAGTATTGTTTCACAAGCAACTTTTCTATAGAAAAGTGCTGTGTTTTACAAGCAACTTTTCTATAGAAAAGTGCTGTGTTTTACAAGCAACTTTTCTATAGAAAAGTGCTGTGTTTTATAAGCAACTTTTCTATAGAAAAGTGCTGTGTTTTACAAGCAACTTTTCTATAGAAAAGTGCTGTGTTTCACAAGCAACTTTTCTATAGAAAAGAGTCTTGTTTCAGAATCAACTTTTCTATAGAAAAGTGCTGTGTTTCACAAGTAACTTTTTAAAAAGGAAAAGTTTTATGTTTTACAGAAAAAAAAATTATAGAAAATTTTCTTTAAAACCTGGAAAATTGCTTATTATTTGAGCTTAATTAATTAAAATTTTATTCATAAAATATTTAAATAATGAAAACATTTTCATGGAGAAAAAAAACCCAATCAAATTTAAACCTTTAACGTGATATTTGCGCCATAATTAAAAATTATTATTAATAAAATAATTAAAAAAAAAATCTCTAATTAACACGTAAACGCAATTACTTGTAATGTTTAAAAATAATTAAGTTGTTTTTATAATTCAAACAAAAGAAACAAAGTCAAAAAATAAACAATTCAAAATTTCCAAATTTTAGGGAAAACACAAACAAAAATAAGAAAAAAATTAGTAATTTACAAAGAAATTTATTTTTATAAAAATAAGATTGTGTATTGCCTGAGTCAGTTAGACTTTGCTTATAAATTTATTCATTTATTCATTTGATTTTTGGATTTTTGACAGTTGAATGAACTTTTTTTTGTTGTTATTATTAAATACACACGCACATGATGATAATAATAAAAATAAACAAAAAGAGAAAGAGAAACATATATGTTTTATTTAAAGTAAAACTCTCTGAAATTTAATTTTAGGTTTTACAAAGACAAGAATCAAGATAGACAGACAGACAGACATTCAACCAGTCCAGACAAAAACTACAACAACTAGTAAAACAACTACAAAAAAAAAAACAAAAAAAAACAAAAACATATAAAGAACTTTTTTAAAAATAACCGTTTGTGTGAAAGAGAAGGAGTAAATTAACATTTAGAAATTCCTATTAGAATTTAATGAAAAGAATTCATTTTTAATGATAAGCATTTTCTTAAATAATTTTTTCCCTTGAATCTTAATAAAATTAAATGAATTAATAGAATTTTTTTTATAAATATTTATTTAATATTGAAAAATTTTCAAACTTTTGCATTCCCTTTTCTCATTATATTAATAAGATAAGAAGCAACTACAAGTGTTAGAATAAAAAATATTTATTATTCATCTCATTATCTCAGTTTTTAATTTATAATTATTTAAATTATCACTAATAAAGTAAAATGTTTATTATATAGTTTGAAGGCGAATTGTATTCTAATAGAACGTGTTTAAAATTATCAATAGAAATAAATTAGAAATGAAATGTTTGACAAACAAAGAAAATAACTTTTAATGATAAAATAGTTGCTGGTAAAAACTAGCTTTAGTTTTCTATAGAAAAGTTGCTTGTGAAACACCGCACTTTTCTACAGAAAACGAAATAGTTGCTTGTGAAACTCAGCACTTTTCTATAGAAAAGTTGCTTATGAAACTAAACTCATTTCTATAGAAAAGTTGCTTGTGAAACTCAGCTCATTTCTATAAAAAAGTTGCTTGTGAAACTCAGCACTTTTCTATAGAAAAGTTGCTTATGAAACTAAACTCATTTCTATAGAAAAGTTGCTTGTGAAACTCAGCTCATTTCTATAAAAAAGTTGCTTGTGAAACTCAGCACTTTTCTATAGAAAAGTTGCTTTTGAAACTCAGCACTTTTCTATAGAAAAGTTGCTTGTGAAACTTAGCACTTTTTTATAGAAAAGTTGCTTGTGAAACTCAGCACTTTTCTACAGAAAAGTTGCTTGTGAAACTCAGCACTTTTCTATAGAAAAGTTGCTTGTAAAACTCACCACTTTTCTATAGAAAAGTTGCTTGTGACACTCAGCACTTTTCTATAGAAAAGTTGCTTGTGGAACTCAGCACTTTTCTATAGAAAAGTTGCTTGTGGAACTCAGCACTTTTCTATAGAAAAGTTGCTTGTGGAACTCAGCACTTTTCTATAGAAAAGTTGCTTGTGGAACTCAGCACTTTTCTATAGAAAAGTTGCTTGTGAAACTTAGCACTTTTCTATAGAAAAGTTGTTTGTGAAACTCAGCACTTTTCTATAGAAAAGTTGCTTGTGAAACTAGACTCTTTTCTATAGAAAATTTGCTTGTGAAACCAGACTCTTTTCTATAGAAAAGTTACTTGTGAAACTAGACTCTTTTCTACAGAAAAGTTGCTTGTGAAACAAGACTCTTTTCTATAGAAAAGTTGCTTGTGCAACAAGACTCTTTTCTATAGAAAAGTTGCTTGTGCAACAAGACTCTTTTCTATAGAAAAGTTGCTTGTGCAACAAGACTCTTTTCTATAGAAAAGTTGCTTGTGCAACAAGACTCTTTTCTATAGAAAAGTTGCTTGTGCAACAAGACTCTTTTCTATAGAAAAGTTGCTTGTGCAACAAGACTCTTTTCTATAGAAAAGTTGCTTGTGCAACAAGACTCTTTTCTATAGAAAAGTTGCTTGTGCAACAAGACTCTTTTCTATAGAAAAGTTGCTTGTGAAACCAGACTCTTTTCTATAGAAAAGTTGCTTGTGAAACAAGACTCTTTTCTATAGAAAAGTTGCTTGTACAAACAAGACTCTTTTCTATAGAAAAGTTGCTTGTGCAAACAAGACTCTTTTCTATAGAAAAGTTGCTTGTGCAAACAAGACTCTTTTCTATAGAAAAGTTGCTTGTGCAAACAAGACTCTTTTCTATAGAAAAGTTGCTTGTGCAAACAAGACTCTTTTCTATAGAAAAGTTGCTTGTGAAATAAGACTCTTTATTATAGAAAAGTTGCTTTTGAAAAAAGTTTCTTTTCAATAAAAAAAATCTATTGAAATTTTTCTGTCTTAAATATCTAAAATTAGCTTATTTTCTTAAACTTCAAAAGAAAACCCATACAAGCTATAAAATATTTTTTAAAGAGAAAAGAAAAAAAATCATTAAAACATTCATTATAATGCAGCATTTGTAATAACCTACACGTGAATCCATGAGATACATAATTTACAAAAATATTTTCAAAGAAAACAAATAAAAAAATACCAAAGCAAACAAGATGAAAAATAAAAAAAAAACATTAGAAAGAAAATTAGATTGTTTTTTTTTTCTGCTGCAAGAGCAGAAAAAAATATATAAATAAATTTACAACATAAAATATGAATAAATAAAGGCAAGCAAACAAAAAAATGTTTTATAAAAATGAAAAGTAACGCACGAATGCGCAAGTGCTGCAAGTTGCTGCTACAATTTTCGATATTGCTGTATTTTTAATGCTGCCAAAGATAAAGTTACTGAATAACAACAATGACTATAAACCAACAGCAACAGCAAGAAATAACAATAGACTTTGTAGAAGAAAAAAAACTCGAAAAAAATGGTTTCAAAAAAGCAATGAAAACAAAACAAAATTACAATGATAGAGACTCTTAACTCGGTTGTAAGGCAAATATGTCTGTAATATTAGAGATATAAACGAGTAAAGAAAAACACATTTTTTTGTAACTTACGACAACGAGTCAACATTTTCACAACGATATTTTTGCCATCATGGCCCAAAACTACAGCAATAACATTAACAACAACACAATATGTATAGCAGCAGAGCAAAAAAAAAAATATATATATTTGAAATCACCAACAGAAATTGCACATGAAAACAACAAAAGTTTATGTTCAGTATCTTCAACCCAAAAGATACACGTACAACTTTAACACTAAAGAAAAAATTGAAATTACACAAAATGCCCCGCTCAATTTAGAAGAAGAAAAAAGAAACTAAACACACATTTTTTCATGCCACAAATCTGTGGCAAGCAAATGGGCAAAAGAAGTTGTTGAGATAGAAGATGAAGGCAGCTGTTTAAGAAAATTTAATCAAATGGGCAAATTTTATTAAAAGGTAAGGGGAAGTTTTCAATTTGAATTGCTTTATGTTTCAATAGATAATATAAGTAGCAATTCAAGTTACTTGTGACTAAAAGGACAAGGAACTTTTCTATAGAAAACAAGAATGTTTCACAAGCAACCTTCCCATAGAAAACAAGCATGTTTCACAATTAGCTCTTCTATAGAAAAGAAGCTGGATTCACAAGCAACTTTTCTATAGAAAAGAAGCAGGTTTCACAAGCAACTTTTCTATAGAAAAGAAGCAGGTTTCACAAGCAAATTTTCTATAGAAAAGAAGCAGGTTTCACAAGCAACTTTTCTATAGAAAAGAAGCAGGTTTCACAAGCAATTTTCTATAGAAAAGAAGCAAGTTTCACCAGCAACTTTTCTATAGAAAAGAAGAAGTTTCACCAGCAACTTTTCTATAGAAAAGAAGAAGTTTCACCAGAAACTTTTCTATAGAAAAGAAGCAAGTTTCACCAGAAACTTTTCTATAGAAAAGAAGCAAGTTTCACCCGCAACTTTTCTATAGAAAAGAAGCAAGTTTCACCAGCAACTTTTCTATAGAAAAGAAACAAGTTTCACCAGCAACTTTTCTATAGAAAAGAAGCAAGTTTCACCAGCAACTTTTCTATAGAAAAGAAGCAAGTTTCACCAGCAACTTTTCTATAGAAAAGAAGCAAGTTTCACCAGCAACTTTTCTATAGAAAAGAAGCAAGTTTCACCAGCAACTTTTCTATAGAAAAGAAGCAAGTTTCACCAGCAACTTTTCTATAGAAAAGAAGCAAGTTTCACCAGCAACTTTTCTATAGAAAAGAAGCAAGTTTCACCAGCAACTTTTCTATAGAAAAGAAGCACGTTTCACCAGCAACTTTTCTATAGAAAAGAAGCAAGTTTCACCAGCAACTTTTCTATAGAAAAGAAGCAAGTTTCACCAGCAACTTTTCTATAGAAAAGAAGCTGGTTTAACAAGCAACTTTTCTATAGAAAAGAAGCTGGTTTCACAAGCAACTTTTCTATAGAAAAGAGTCTTGTTTCACAAGCAACTTTTCTATAGAAAAGAAGCAAGTTTCACCAGCAACTTTTCTATAGAAAAGAAGCAAGTCTCACCAGCAACTTTTCTATAGAAAAGAAGCAAGTCTCACCAGCAACTTTTCTATAGAAAAGAAGCTGGTTTCACAAGCAACTTTTCTATAGAAAAGAAGCTGGTTTCACAAGCAACTTTTCTATAGAAAAGAAGCTGGTTTCACAAGCAACTTTTCTATAGAAAAGAAGCTGGTTTCACAAGCAACTTTTCTATAGAAAAGAAGCTGGTTTCACAAGCAACTTTTTTATAGAAAAAAAAAGCAGGTTTCACAAGCAACTTTTCTATAGAAAAAAACCAGGTTTCACAAGCAACTTTTCTATAGAAAAAAAAACAGGTTTCACAAGCAACTTTTTTAGAGAAAAGAAGCAGGTTTCACAAGCAACTTTTCTAGAGAAAAGAAGCAGGTTTCACAAGCAACTTTTCTAGAGAAAAGAAGCAGGTTTCACAAGCAACTTTTCTAGAGAAAAGAAGCAGGTTTCACAAGCAACTTTTCTAGAGAAAAGAAGCAGGTTTCACAAGCAACTTTTCTAGAGAAAAGAAGCAGGTTTCGCAAGCAACTTTTCTATAGAAAAGAAGCAGGTTTCACAAGCAACTTTTCTATAGAAAAGAGCCTTGTTTCACAAGCAACTTTTCTATAGAAAAGAGCCTTGTTTCACAAGCAACTTTTCTATAGAAAAGAGCCTTGTTTCACAAGCAACTTTTCTATAGAAAAGAGACTTGTTTTGTTTCACAAGCAACTTTTCTATAGAAAAGAGCCTTGTTTCACAAGCAACTTTTCTATAGAAAAGAGCCTTGTTTCACAAGCAACTTTTCTATAGAAAAGAGCCTTGTTTCACAAGCAACTTTTCTATAGAAAAGAGCCTTGTTTCACAAGCAACTTTTCTATAGAAAAGAGCCTTGTTTCACAAGCAACTTTTCTATAGAAAAGAGCCTTGTTTCACAAGCAACTTTTCTATAGAAAAGAGCCTTGTTTCACAAGCAACTTTTCTATAGAAAAGAGCCTTGTTTCGCAAGCAACTTTTTTATAGAAAACAGTCTTGTTTCACAAGCAACTTTTCTATAGAAAAGAGTCTGGTTTCACAAGCAACTTTTCTATAGAAAAGAGTCTAGTTTCACAAGCAACTTTTCTATAGAAAAGGGTCTAGTTTCACAAGCAACTTTTCTATAGAAAAGAATCTAGTTTCACAAGCAACTTTTCTATAGAAAAGAGTATTGATTCACAAGCAACTTTTCGATAGAAAAGTGTTGTGTTTCAAAATCAAAATTTCTATGGAATAGTTAGCTTTTCTATTCTTCCAAGCAACTTTCCTTACAAGTACATCTTCTGTACTTCTTTTCCAAATAAATTTGAATTATTTTTGAATTCCTATTATTTAGTTTACCAAACTATATAAAAATATTTAAAAGACAATATAAAAATATGTAGATATTTCTAGTCATGAAAAAGAAACAATATTTTAGCGTGCTTTGTGGTGTTGCATGTCATACAAAGTTGCATACAATGTGATTATCCGAAATAAATAGAAGTCAAAATAACAAGAAATTCCAATAATAATGAAAAGTTTTTAACGTTTACACCAGAGTAAGGCAAAGACCCGAGACTCAAACAAAAAACTATAGATAGATATAGACCGAAATACAAAAAAGGACAGACAGACAGAATGACAGAGAAACAGGCAGACAGACAGACAGATGAACATAATGAAACCCACAACTGTTAACCACACAACCAAGGCGAATAGAGACAAACAACACAGACAAGAGGCCGATAAACGAAACATTCTGTAGTTTAGATTCATGTAAAAGGAAAAAATAATTATTTTTGGTTCGTTTGTTTGTTTGTTTCTTTTTCTGTATCTACTCCTGGCCTGCCTATGAATGGCAGAGTTTGTCTAAAATGTTGGTCGTTTGCAGTAACAGCGACTGACTAATGCCGCAAAGGAAATGGCAATAAACTGTGTTGTTGTTTGGTTTGTTTAGTTTTTGTAGTTTTTTTTCTTCATCTGTGATTTTTTTCTTTTTTTTTTTTGGCTTAGATTATGCGTTTTTGTAAGTTGTTTTTGGCTTTTGTGCTGCGGATTTTGACTGCTAAATATTGTTGTTTTTTTATTTTAACTTTAACCAAGTTTTTTTTATACTTTACTTAAGTTTTGCTGTTCTTAACATTTACTTTTTGTTTGAGTGTTTTTTTTTATTAATTTTTTGCACATGCCTTTTGTGTCTGTTTTTGGTTGTTAATAGTTTTTGTTGTTGACTTTTTGTTGCTGTTTTTAAGTAGAAAACCACACTCATTTATAATAAAGATTTGTGTTTAACTTATGTTTGTTTTAACAAAAACTAAAACATTACTAGACAGATAACGATTTGAAATATTGTTTAATTTATTTTTAGATGACAAAGAAAACTTGAAATGGATTAACTAAAGAACTATAGAAAAGAGCATTTTTTGTAAACAACTTTTCTATAGAAAAGAGCATTTTCTGCAAGCAACTTTTCTATAGAAAAGAGTGATGTTTCACAAGCAACTTTTCTACGGAAAAGAGTGATGTTTCACAAGCAATTTTTCTATTGAAAAGAATGATGTTTCACAAGCAACTTTTCTATAGAAAAGAGTGATGTTTCACAAGCAACTTTTCTATAGAAAAGAGTGTTGTTTCACAAGCAACTTTTCTATAGAAAAGAGTGTTGTTTCACAAGAAACTTCTCTATAGAAAAGAGTGTTGTTTCACAAGCAACTTCTCTATAGAAAAGAGTGTTGTTTCACAAGCAACTTTTCTATAGGAAAGAGCATTGTTTCACAAGCAACTTTTCTATAGAAAAGAGTGTTGTTTCACAAGCAACTTTTCTATAGAAAAGAGTATTGTTTCACAAGCAACTTTTCTATAGAAAAGAGTGTTGTTTCACAAGCAACTTTTCTATAGAAAAGAGTGTTGTTTCACAAGCAACTTTTCTATAGAAAAGAGTGTTGTTTCACAAGCAACTTTTCTATAGAAAAGAGTGTTGTTTCACAAGCAACTTTTCTATAGAAAAGAGTGTTGTTTCACAAGCAACTTTTCTATAGAAAAGAGTGTTGTTTCACAAGCAACTTTTCTATAGAAAAGAGTGTTGTTTTATAAGCAACTTTTTTATAGAAAACAGTCTTGTTTCACTAGCAAATTTTCCATAAAAAAGAGTCTGGTTTCACAAGCAACTTTTCTAAAGAAAAGAGTCTTTTTTCACAAGGAACTTTTCTATAGAAAAGTGAGTTGTTTCACAAGCCACTTTTCTATAGAAAAGAGTGTTGTCTCACAAACAACTTTTCTATAGAAAAGAGTGTTATTTCACAAGCAACTTTCCTATAGAAAAGAGTGTGGTTTCCCAAGCAACTTTTCTATAGCAGCAGGTTTCACAAGCAACTTTTGTATAGAAAACAGTCGTGTTTCACAAGCAACTTTTCTATAGAAAAGCAGCAGGTTTCACAAGCAAATTAGAAACGTGTTGTGTTTCAATAGTAACTCTTTTTAAAAAAATTGCTTGCTTGGACGACCAAATAAGTTGTTTTTTTCAGAAAATTCTTTAAAATTTTCAAAACAAAATGTCGGCTAATGGCATTTTATGCTGTTTTTAACTCTTACCTTTTAAATTTGTTGTTGTTTTATTGTTGTTAAGAAAAAATTATCCAATATTCCATTTATTATACGATTTTTGTAGAAAAAAACCCAAATTTTGTGGTTAATTTTTAATTACTCTTTGTTAAAATGACACTTCACTTTATTTTGCAAATAAATTTTGATAATTTATTTTATATTTTTTCCCATTAATTTGCTAGAATTTAACACTTAATTTATTGAATTTTTAAGATATAAGCTGAAATTTTGCACAATTTCTATTTTTAAATGAATTTTTTTTGTTATTTGTTGCTATTTAAGCAATAAAAATTTGTTATTACATGAAATTTTTCTTTTTCTTCTTTTCTAGTTGTTTTATTTTTGTTTTTGTTATTTAAATGGCTGAAGTTTTTGTTTTTTTGCATTTGCTTTTGTTTTAAATACTTTTTCTTAAGTATTATTTCTTAGCAATATAAAATTTTTTTAACAAATTTTGTGGTATTTTTTTAATTTATTTCAGTTTAATTATTTTCTTTATTTTTTTTTACTTATTCGCTAGACATTCACTTTACAAACACACATACACACCTCTTTTTTTCCTGTAATTTGTTTTATTTTTATTGAATGCTTTTTGTTGTTGTTTGGGTTGTTTGTGTAAATGACATTTTTCATTTGTTGTTGTTGTTTAAACATAAAAATCACGTACACACAATTTCTTTCTTCTTTTCTCTTTTAATTTTTTATTCTAATTGTTAAATCTTTTAACTTTTTTTATAAATTATCACTAAATTCACTTTATTATTATTCCTTAACTATAAATTTAAAGTTTATTTTTAGTTAAATTTAAGATATTTTACATTTTTCTTAATTTCTTTACTTTTTAATTAAGTTTTTTTTTTATTAACTCTTTGTTGTTGTTTGTTTAATTCTTATTATAAACTTGTTTCACTTGTTCTCTCACTCTTTCTTTTATTATATTCATTATTTGTTTCTTTGTCTATCTCTCTTATTTCTTTTTGTGTAACATCTTTTTTTTTGTTATTTCTCTTTAGTTAAATATTTCTAATTATTTTTCTTTTTTTTTTAAATTCTCTGCTTTGTGTTCAATTTTCCGTTATTACCACATACACTGTACTTTTTTTTCTTTTGTTGGTATTTCATAAATTTTTCTTCTTTTTCAATTGTTATAAAATATAAAAACCTTTTTCTTTTCTTCCCCACTTTTACGTGTGTTCCTTTTTTTGGTTTATTTCGCTGCGCGTTTATTGTTTTTTCTTTTGTAACACAATTATTTTTATTATTGATTTTCCTCTGTGGTTTGTGTTAAGTTTTGTTTAATTAAATCTTGATTAAACACATTGATTTTAATTAAACCACACAGCGCCATTATAGCCACCTACTTCTTCCGTCTAACTCGTTCGCCGTTAAAAAAGGAACTGAAATTTTAACAAATATTCGCTGTTTTCTATTTCTTTAACTAATAGCGGCCATTTTGAATTTGGTGTAAATGAGTCCGCTATATGGGTACTCACTAAAACGGGGTTGTTGTAAAGCAACGAGTAATAGTAAAGTGACTATGTAAAAGTTTACAATATGCGAAACACCCTGTTGTTATTTGTCAAAAATGCAACTCTGTTGTATAAACAACTGTATGAAAAGGGTTGCCAGTTTTTAATAATATAATTAAACGAAAATAATTAAGAAAACCGAAACCGAAGTATACTTTTCTAAAGGTTTAAGCTGCGCTACTTACAAGGCATTATAACAGGCTTATGATCTCTTCTTTCTATTTCAAGATATCTTAACCCAAATATATATAAAAACAGTTATAATTTCCTAAAAATTTGTTATTGGCTTCCTCTCGTGACAAATTTTTTAACAGATGATATCTCGGCAAATACAAGAGAATTCAAAAAGTATATTCATCGGAAAGTTTATGAGAAATTATATAATTTTTTTATAAAATAAATTAAAAAAATTATAATTTTTTTATAAAATAAAGGCGAAATATAGTTAAAATGGAGTTTTTGTTAATTTATCAGAGCTCCTTGCATTATATTGAAATATCTAGAAGACAAAAGAAGATAGAACAAAGTTTAAATCATGATTTTAAAGGCGACACTTTGGACTTTTAGACGGCACAACAAATTTGATATCTTGGCGCTGTTATAACGTCTTAAATATTGCCAAAATGTGTTTTTTATGAGTTTAAGTCTACAATAAGTTGATGTGGTACAAATATTCTGAAATTCCAGATTTGTAATTAGAAAATCTGTTTTTTAATGCCAAAATTTTCACAAAATCACTTGGAAAATATATATATTTAGCGTTTACCTGATAAATATGTCATTTATAGAAATCACTTAAAGCTTCCATGAAATCCTAATCCATTAAATGCCTAAGATATTTAGCATTAAGTTTTTTATTTTTTATGAAAAATGTTTTTAAAGAATTTATCGGTATAAAGTAAAATAAGAAAAAAAAAAAAAATAAAAATATTTAACATACAATTTTCCAAGAAGTACCTATTTTCCAAAAAGAAGAAACCACAATATTTATTCGATAAAAAATTGGACAAATTTTACATTTCAAAAATATTTAAGGGTCATTTTTGTAAAGAAAATTTAAACTATTTTTTTATAAAAAAATGGAAACATTTTTTTAAAAAAAGTAAATCTTTTCTGAAAGAAAAATTTACGAAATTATTTTTTTAAGGTGAAAAATTCTTAATTAAAAATGTTTTCAAATTGACTTCTTTAGATGATAAATTAAAAAAAAAAAATTAAAAATTCGTGACATTAATATAATTAAGATATCTATGGAGTTAAAGTAATTTTCTGAAGGAGAGTTTGCATAGCGTCGAATGTACCTTTCCGGAAAATAGTATTTCAATATTCGTTTATTTTGTTTAAAAAATTTTCTGAAACAAATTTTCAATATTTTTAATAAAACATTTTCAAATATTTTTCGTACGAAAAATATTAAACTTTTAAATAGTTTCTAAAGAAAACTGTTGTAATTTATTAGGGAACATTTTCGAATTTTTTTAAACAAATATAGTTTTTTAAGAAATTTTCAAAATTTAAAAATTTTTTGAAGATGCGAAGTTATTAATAAGTTTTGCTTGAATAAAGTTTAAACCGAATACGTTGAATTAATACAATTTTAAAGCAATACAATTTCGAGGAGGACGATGATATCCCATCATGGCACAATTATTCTAGAGTGATGAAATTTTCACCTTGAGACTATATTATCAATTCTAAAGATCAGTTTTTCCTTAAAAAAAGTTAAATTTTATCCTTAAGATACAATTTGGAACAAACAAATAAAATTAAATTAAGGAAATAGGCGGGAGTTACAGTTGGTCGAAATAAAACTATATTTTCAAACGTCTAGATGTTCAAAATTAAAAAAAAGAACTTTTGCATTAGTTGTTTGGAATAAAATTAAAAATTATAATTTTATATATTGAATTAAATGGTTTTTTGTTCATTAAATATAGAAATTTAATGGAAAAAATAATTCCGATATAACGAATTTTTCGATTTAATGAAAGGGCCTGACATTATATAATCGTTATACCGGGAATTGCCTGTTTTTTGTACTAAATGTTCCTTAAACACTAAATTGTACTAAAATATATTTACAAACAGTCTGGTAACACTAATTTTGTATTTAGTTTAATAAAAACAACACTGTTTTTCTTGTTTTGTTTTCATTCTTGCATTCACAGTATTGCCATTGTTTTGTCTAACGCACTCTCTCACACAAACCTATACTTTCTTTTAGTTTTTTTACGATTGAAGCAGCCGCCGAAGTTTTTAATACCGAACGCCGTTGGCATTAATGGTGGTCAGCGTAGTTGTCTTCTATACACTTTGCTTATCTTTCCCCTATAATATCATTTTTAGTCTGTCTTTTCGTGCGCAGCCGATTTCATTAACTACGCCAGCATTTAGGAAAAATAGAAAAAGATTTTTCGTGTTGTGTGTTTAATTTTTTTATATATTTCGAGGCATCCAAGAAAAAAGTGGAAAAATTTAATAAATTCATTGAATTTCTTTGAGCAAAACGAGCAAAAACATTACTTTAGCTTCCCCTAGAAAATACAGTGACAAGAAAAAAAGTGTTTTTGGTGTAATTAGGTTTCTTATTGTTGTTGTTTGTATGACAAAGTTAATAACAACAATTAAAAGAAAAAATGTGGACAAGTTTCCATTTATTAAATATTTAAATCCCATAATTATATCTATTCAATAAGAAAAAAGTGCAAACTATAAAAGAATTAAAAAAATAATTTTTTTGCATCACTACCAAACGAAAAAAAATAGAGAAAAAAAGAAAATAAAAGAAAAACGAAAGGTGTGTATGAGTGTGAATAGAGAAAAAGCATAAAAAATACAGGAGAAAGATAAAAAGAAGAAGCATCAGCAGATGTAAAAAGAGAAAAACTAAAAGTAAATTTTCACTTGATTTTATTTATTTAGTTTGTTTTTATTATCAAGTATTTAACAAAAATTGTTGTTTTTTTAGTGTAACAAAGTAAAATTTAATAAAATTTATATTTTCTAAGGAAATAATAAATATTAAAACAATAACATATAACAGCAAAAATTGCAAAAACAAAAATTTAAGGGGTGGTTGTTTTAATAAGAAAATTTGCAAAAAAAAAAAAAATCAAATTTATGCCAAATAAGTGTAAAATAACATAAATTATTAACAAAATATTTCGTTTAAATTAATAATAAATGTGTGTGTGTTTTGCACAATACCTATTAGCTAACTAAATTTTCTAATAGAAATTTAATTTTCTTTTTAATTTTTAACAGAAAGTTTTGTAATAAATTGGACTTTTTAAAAATTTTCTTTACGGCTGAAAATTTGTTAAGGTAAGTTTTGTTTGAATAAATCCAGAACACAAAAACTTGTTTTTCTGGTTCCCCTGGGGAACCAGTACCTACAATAAAAATCATGTACATATTTGTAAGATTTTCTAATTGGGTGTTGTTTTTTCTTTAATCATTGAAATACTTATTCTTTACTAAAATCATTAAATTGCTAAAATTTAAATATGTATTAAAGTTTGCTAAAAAAGTTATTGATATGGAAAATTTTCAAATAATCACATCATTTTTGATGAAATTTTAGAAGTTAGTCTGGAACCGAACTAGAACTGAATAAGAACTGAACTAACTAGAACTGAACTAGAACTGAACTAGAACTAAACTAGAACTGAACTAGAACTGAACTAGAACTGAACTAACTAGAACTGAACTAGAACTGAACTAGAACTGAACTAGAACTAGAACTAGAACTGAACTAGAACTGAACTAGAACTGAACTAGAACTGAACTAGAACTGAACTAGAACTGAACTAGAACTGAACTAGAACTGAACTAGAACTGAACTAGAACTGAACTAGAACTGAACTAGAACTGAACTAGAACTGAACTAGAACTGAACTAGAACTGAACTAGAACTGAACTAGAACTGAACTAGAACTGAACTAGAACTGAACTAGAACTGAACTAGAACTGAACTAGAACTGAACTAGAACTGAACTAGAACTGAACTAGAACTGAACTAGAACTGAACTAGAACTGAACTAGAACTGAACTAGAACTGAACTAGAACTGAACTAGAACTGAACTAGAACTGAACTAGAACTGAACTAGAACTGAACTAGAACTGAACTAGAACTGAACTAGAACTGAACTAGAACTGAACTAGAACTGAACTAGAACTGAACTAGAACTGAACTAGAACTGAACTAGAACTGAACTAGAACTGAACTAGAACTGAACTAGAACTGAACTAGAACTGAACTAGAACTGAACTAGAACTGAACTAGAACTGAACTAGAACTGAACTAGAACTGAACTAGAACTGAACTAGAACAGAACTAGAACAGAACTAGAACTGAACCAGAACTGAACTAGAACTGAACTAGAACTGAACTAGAACTGAACTAGAACTGAACTAGAACTGAACTAGAACTGAACCAGAACTGAACTAGAACTGAACTAGAACTGAACTAGAACTGAACTAGAAGTGAACTAGAACAGAACTAGAACAGAACTAGAACTGAACCAGAACTGAACTAGAACTGAACTAGAACTGAACTAGAACTGAACTAGAACTGAACTAGAACTGAACTAGAACTGAACCAGAACTGAACTAGAACTGAACTAGAACTGAACTAGAACTGAACTAGACCTCGAACTGTATTATATCTGTTTAACCTCTAATTAAAAACTCTTCTCTCGATGTTTTATTTGAAAAAATCTCTTTAAATTAAATTCATATCGTATGACAATTTCAAATTCAAAAATTTCAAACAGGTGGTTGGTTATATTTTTAAATATCAAGTTCTTGGAACTTACACTGCAACAAACTGCAGTTAAATCTGAAATAAAAATTAAGTGTTAAAAAGATAAAAAATAACATAAATTTTTCAAAAACCGTGGGGGTTTCATTTATTTATTTAAAGTAGACAAATAATATTAATAAATAAAATAAACATACAATAAGAATAATGATGGAGGGGAATAAATAATAAAAAAAGTAACAAGTACATAAAACTGCTGATTATTTCTTCATACAAATGATCATTATAAATAATGATAATGAGGTTGTTTTTAATGATATTGATAACAATATCATTAGACAAATGCACTGTGCCTAGGCAACGATTTAATAGCTATAGTAACAATAACTAGAACATAATTTCAAATAATGCTGCTGTCGGTCGGTTGTTTGGTTGACTTCTGTTGCTTGCTGCTGCCGCTGTTGACAGTTAATGCGTAGGTTGTTGCAAGATAATAAATGGATAGAATAGAACCAACACAATTTTCAAAATGATATATTCTATATTATTGCTTTTTTAAAGCAATATAAAAGAATTTCTTTAAAATACTTGATGGAAAACATTGAAACTTTTCAAAATTAATTTCTATTTAACGAATTAAAAAGAAATTTATTTTCTACTTATAACAGTTTCTTTTAATAATTTCTATATAATTTAATTTCTTTCTTCTATTTCTTCGGAATGTTAATAACAAAACCATTGTCAATGTACTTGCGAAGTACAAGTTGTGCTTTTTAACAGTCATATCAATCTTTGAAATTTAAATATGAATTTTCCAGCTGCGTTTGATGGTGAAACGCAGTGTCTGTTACTGTATCAAATAAATATAAGACATGCTCTCTAACTGCCTGAAAGTCTAAATTTCTGTCTTTGGTTTTTATTTAAGATTATACATCAAGTGAATAAGTCAAGAAACTAAGTTGAACCACTTATGGTGAAATATACTACAATTGTCGTCATAAATATTCCCTCCTTATTATATAGTCTTGCTGTTATTGTGTTTTCTTCATCTTTCATCATAAATTTAGCTACAGTTATTTGCTATTGTTGTGGATATTTTATGTTTAATGGTCATTTAAAGACATCTTTCATTCATATATCCATATAATAGACGTTTGCTATTGTACGTATATTTTAATAATAAGAAGTGCTACTGGGCAACGAAAAAAAATTACTACTTGCATCTAATAACTGCCACTTAAAGATATTATAATATGAGTTTTATTATGCTTCGAGTAGTTTTGTGGAAATAACTTCTAATAGCGATGGCAAAGTGAGTCGTGAAAAGTGCAATGAGAATATCAAACATTAAGATTCCGATTAAGCTAGAACAGAACTTAAATTGAACAAAAACTAGCACTGAACTAAACTTAACAAGAACTGAACTAGAACTAAACTCTAACTGAACTAGAACTGAACAGAGCTGAACTAGAACTGAACCAGAACTAAACTCTAACTGAACTATAACTGAACAAGAGCTGAACTAGAACTGAACTAGAACTGAACTAGAACTGAACTAGAACTGAACTAAACTGAACTAGAACTGAACTAGAACTGAACTAGAACTGAACTAGAACTGAACTAGAACTGAACTAGAACTGAACTAGAACTGAACTAGAACTGACTAGAACTGAACTAGAACTGAACTAGAACTGAACTAGAACTGAACTAGAACTGAACTAGAACTGAACTAGAACTGAACTAGAACTGAACTAGAACTGAACTAGAACTGAACTAGAACTGAACTAGAACTGAACTAGAACTGAACTAGAACTGAACTAGAACTGGAACTAGAACTGAACTAGAACTGAACTAGAACTGAACTAGAACTGAACTAGAACTGAACTAGAACTGAACTAGAACTACTGACTGAACTAGAACTGAACTAGAACTGAACTAGAACTGAACTAGAACGATAATGTATGGTACCTCCTTTTTAAATAATTAAACATTAATTAACTTTTTAAAAAAATGTACATGTTGATTTGAAGTATTTCAACATGAACTAGAACTGAACTAGAACTGAACTAGAACTGAACTAGAACTGACTAGACTGAACTAGAACTGAAACTAGAACTGAACTAGAACTGAACTAGAACTGAACTAGAACTGAACTAGAACTGAACTAGAACGAACTAGAACTGAACTAGAACTGAACTAGAACTGACTAGAACTGAACTAAACTGAACTAGAACTGAACTAGAACTGAACTAGAACTGAACTAGAACTGAACTAAACTGAACTAGAACTGAACTAGAACTGAACTAGAACTGAACTAGAACTGAACTAGAACTAGAACTGAACTAGAACTAGAACTGAACTAGAACTAGAACTGAACTAGAACTAGAACTAGAACTGAACTAGAACTGAACTAGAACTGAACTAGAACTAGAACTGAACTAGAACTGAACTAGAACTGAACTAGAACTGAACTAGAACTGAACTAGAACTGAACTAGAACTGAACTAGAACTGAACTAGAACTGAACTAGAACTGAACTAGAACTGAACTAGAACTGAACTAGAACTGAACTAGAACTGAACTAGAACTGAACTAGAACTGAACTAGAACTGAACTAGAACTGAACTAGAACTGAACTAGAACTGAACTAGAACTGAACTAGAACAGAACTAGAACTGAACTAGAACTGAACTAGAACTGAACTAGAACTGAACTAGAACTGAACTAGAACTGAACTAGAACTGAACTAGAACTGAACTATAACTGAACTAGAACTGAACTAGAACTGAACTAGAACTGAACTAGAACTGAACTAGAACTGAACTAGAACTGAAATAGAACTGAACTAGAATTGAACTTTTTGCACTCACTGTTAATTGATTTTCTTTTCTCACTTGAACATCTCTTTTTGTAGGAACAGTAAAAACAACATTTCTATAAATTCATTTAAATTCTTTTCTTATTTTATGCCGCATTATTGTTGATGAATGATTGTGTCTCTAAGAATAGAATTTATTTAAATTGCATTTAATTCAATTTATTTACTTCATCATCAGAAACACAATGTACAATTGGTTTATGGAATTTATGCAGAATGATTTAAAACGATCTTAGAGCGATACTAAGAAATTGAAAAGAAATCAAACTTTGAAGATTGATTTCAAAAAATGAATCAAATTTTTGAGGTTACAAACAGTTAAAAACGTTTTAAATTTCTGTAAAAAGTGTTTATTTATAATCATTATTTAAACGCTATTCCGATGTTAAATATAGATTGATTAAACTTAAGATATTGTTAAAATACAATTAAAATTCTACAGTCGAAATTTTGAAGATTTTCGTTTTCCAAAATAAGATTTTTAATTATTTTTTTTTTAAACAAAGTGTGAAATAAATTTATTACTTTTTTGCGCTTAAAAAAAAAACGCAAATAATTTATAGCTTCCCTAATCATTTACAAACTTCATTATGAACAATTAATTTTTCTATTGAGAAATCCAAAATAAAAAGTATTTTAGATACGATTAAACTGACCAACTGCTTTCCAGCCAAAGTCATTACACTTTTTGAAAATAGAACTCTACGAAATGCTTAATGACCCAATCTAATCTATAATTATAATCTTTATAGGGTCTCACTGACTTGCTGCTGAACTGGCAAAAGGAACGAAAAAAGTGCCAGGCGGTAACAGCATGGATTAAATGGAAACAGACTATTTATACGATTAATATTTCTTTTCAAAAATGATGAGTTTTTGAACAAAATTGTTGCTTAATATTGATAAGAAATTAATAAAATTTTTTTCAATGAGAAATATTATCACTTTAATCATACATACTAGAGACAAATACATATGATTAATTTTTTTTATTAAAAAAATTAACACACCCGGAAATATAAAATATTAATGAATGAAGAAAAAAACTGGAAAAACTAAAACCGACACAGGAAAATATAACTAAAGTGTAATAGAAATGAAGAATAATTTAATGGAAATTTACTATAATTTTTGTATAGAAAAAGAAAACCGTAATTTCTTCTAATGAAAAAACTATTATATAAGAAAAAACTGTTATACTCAATATTTTTCAAAAATTACAATATAAAAGCTAAATTAGAACTAAACTAGAACTGATCTAGAACCGAACTAGAACTGAACTAGAACTAACTAGAACTGAACTAGAACTGAACTAGAACTGAACTGGAACTGAACTAGAACTGAACTAGAAACTGAACTAGAACTGAACTAGAACTGAACTAGAACTGAACTAAACTGAACTAGAACTGAACTAGAACTGAACTAGAACTGAACTAGAACTGAACTAAACTGAACTAGAACTGAACTAGAACTGAACTAGAACTGAACTAGAACTGAACTAACTGAACTAGACTGAACTAGAACTGAACTAGAACTGAACTAGAACTGAACTAGAACTGAACTAGAACTTGAAGCTAGAACTGAACTAGAACTGAACTAGAACTGAACTAGAACTGAACTAGAACTGAACTAGAACTGAACTAGAAACTGAACTAGAAACTGAAACTAGAACTGAACTAGAACTGAACTATGAACTAGAACTGAACTAGAACTGAACTAGACAACTGAACTGACAAACTGAACTAGAACTGAACTAGAACTGAACTAGAACTGAAACTAGAACTAAACTAGAACTGAACTAGAACTGAACTAGAACTGAACTAGAACTGAACTAGAAACTGAACTACAACTGAACTACTAGAACTGAACTAGAACTGAACTAGAACTGAACTAGAACTGAACTAGAACTGAACTAGAACTGAACTAGAACTGAACTAGAACTGAACTAGAACTGAACTAGAACTGAACTAGAACTGAACTAGAACTGAACTAGAACTGAACTAGACTGAACTAGAACTGAACTAGAACTGAACTAGAACTGAACTAGAACTGAACTAGAACTGAACTAGAACTGAACTAGAACTGAACTAGAACTGAACTAGAACTGAACTAGAACTGAACTAGAACTGAACTAGAACTGAACTAGAACTGAACTAGAACTGAACTAGAACTGAACTAGAACTGAACTAGAACTGAACTAGAACTGAACTGAACTAGAACTGAACTAGAACTGAACTAGAACTGAACTAGAACTGAACTAGAACTGAACTAGAACTGAACTAGAACTGAACTAGAACTGAACTAGAACTGAACTAGAACTGAACTAGAACTGAACTAGAACTGAACTAGAACTGAACTAGAACTGAACTAGAACTGAACTAGAACTGAACTAGAACTGACTAGAACTGAACTAGAACTGAACTAGAACTGAACTAGAACTGAACTAGAACTGAACTAGAACTGAACTAGAACTGAACTAGAACAGAACTAGAACTGAACTAGAACTGAACTAGAACTGAACTAGAACTGAACTAGAACTGAACTAGAACTGAACTAGAACTGAACTAGAACTGAACTAGAACTGAACTAGAACTGAACTAGAACTGAACTAGAACTGAAAAACTGAACTAGAACTGAACTAGAACTGAACTAGAACTGAACTAGAACTGAACTAGAACTGAACTAGAACTGAACTAGAACTGAACTAGAACTGAACTAGAACTGAACTAGAACTGAACTAGAACTGAACTAGAACTGAACTAGAACTGAACTAGAACTGAACTAGAACTGAACTAGAACTGAACTAGAACTGAACTAGAACTGAACTAGAACTGAACTAGAACTGAACTAGAACTGAACTAGAACTGAACTAGAACTGAACTAGAACTGAACTAGAACTGAACTAGAACTGAACTAGAACTGAACTAAAACTGAACTAGAACTGACTAGAACTGACTAGAACTGAACTAGAACTGTACTAGAACTGAACTAGAACTGAACTAGAACTGAACTAGAACTAAACTAGAACTGAACTAGAACTGAACTAGAACTGAACTACAACTGAACTACAACTGAACTACAACTGAACTACAACAGAACTAGAACTGAACTAGAACTGAACTAGAACTGAACTGAACTAGAACTGAACTAGAACTGAACTAGAACTGAACTAGAACTGAACTAGAACTGAACTAGAACTGAACTAGAACTGAACTAGAACTGAACTAGAACTAGAACTGAACTAGAACTGAACTAGAACTGAACTAGAACTGAACTAGAACTGAACTGAACTAGAACTGAACTGAACCAGAACTGAACTGAACCAGAACTGAACTCAACCAGAATTGAACTGAACCAGAACTGAACTGAACTAGATCTGAACTAGAACTGAACTAGAACCGAACTAGAACTGAACTAGAACTAGAACTGAAATGAACTAGAACTAGAACTGCACTAGAACTGAACTAGAACTGAACTAGAACTGAACTAGAACTGAACTAGAACTGAACTAGAACCTGAACTAGAACTTGAACTAGAACTGAACTAGAACTGAACTAGAACTGAACTAGAACTGAACTAGAACGAACTAGAACTGAACTAGAACTAACTAGAACTGAACTAGAACTGAACTAGAACTGAACTAGAACTGAACTAGAACTGAACTAGAACTGAACTAGAACTGAACTAGAACTGAACTAGAACTGAACTAGAACTGAACTAGAACTGAACTAGAATGAACTAGAACTAACTAGAACTGAACTAGAACTGAACTAGAACTGAACTAGAACTGAACTAGAACTGAACTAGAACTGAACTAGAACTGAACTAGAACTGAACTAGAACTGAACTAGAACTGAACTAGAACTGAACTAGAACTGAACTAGAACTGAACTAGAACTGAAACTAGAACTGAACTAGAACTGAACTAGAACTGAACTAGAACTGAACTAGAACTGAACTAGAACTGAAACTAGAACTGAACTAGAACTGGACTAGAACTACTGAACTAGAAAACTGAACTAGAACTGAACTAGAACTGAACTAGAACTGACTAGGTACTGACTAGGACTGAACTAGAACTGAATTAGAACTGAACTAGAACTGAACTAGAACGAAGAAACTGTTATATAAAATTTCTTCTATCAAAATTTATAAAAATATTTTATTGAATAGTCTGTCTCTATTTATATGCCTGTTACCAACTCACTTGCCCTTATTAGTAATATTTTATTAACTTTTTACTTATAGCTATTTAATTAACGTTTTTTTTTTTTTTTTTTTTTTTTTTGTTAATTTTTCTCTATTTCATAGTTATAAACAGCACGAGTTTTAACAAATTACAGTTAAACAAATGATTAAATTTGAGGTTTTGCCATATTCAAGTTTTTTTTTTGTTCATTGCGTGACAACGGTATTTTTGTGAGGCCTAATTCATAATTATTTATTAAAAGGTTTTATAACAGGTTATGTACGAAACTTTTGTTTTATAAAACTTTGAGAAAATATTATGAATAAGAGAGATATTATTTAATAAATAAATGTTGTAATCATATGTTAGGGAATGTTATAAATAATGACATGAATATAGAAAAAGAAAATAACAAATTTATATGATTTGTTTTACACAGAAACACCCTTATTATTAAAAAGAAAAAAAAGAATTTAAAAATTATTAAAAATTTATTAAAAATTTAATAATAATTTCCTAAAATGAAACCTTTCGAAATTTAAAATACTTTTCATATCTCTTTCAACTTGTTAAACTAACTTCACAATTTGCTTTTTTGTCTACTGTTTAAAAATTACATCACTGTAAATAATAAACAATAACAAACCCTATAAAAGTGTTAAAAAATTATTTAATCTTACATAAATAATGCAACACTCTATAAACAAAAACACAAACAATGAAATTTTAAAATATTCATGCATAAATAAAAACAAGAAAAAAAAAAACTTAAAACAAAATTAAAAAAAAAAAATATTTTTTTTTCAAAAACCAGAAATCTGTAACAAATTATAAATCATCAACTTACAATGACTAATAATAACAACAACAACCAAAGAGTTGTTGTTGTTAAATGTTTTATGTCAGTTAACAACATGAATTTAACATAAACAGCAAAAACAACAAAAAACACCTAAACAGCAACAATACTAAATAACAACAACCCAGTAAAATAAATCTTTATTAAAATTTAATATAAAGAAGGGAACAACAACAAAATTATTTACACGAAGAAAGAGCACGAGAGTCAGTCAGCCAACAACAACAATAAATTTGTGGTTTTTGTTTTTATCAGTCTGTCTGTGAACTTTGTTTTTTTAAATTATTTGTTCCGGTTTTCTTTATAAAGTCATAATGGATACGGATACACACAAACATTATACTTTGGGCATCTGAAACAGGGATGGCATTGTTAACTGTTATACACAAAAACTGTTATACTCCAATTTTTCTAAAGAAAAACTTTTATACTGAAATTTTTCTATAGAAAAAAACTGTTATACACATTTTTCTATGAAAAAAACTGTTATACAAAATTTTTTCTATAAAAAAACTGTTTTACATAATTTTTTTCTATAGGAAAAAACCGTTATACAGAATTTTTTCTATAGAAAAACTGTTATACAGAATTTTTTCTATCGAAAAAAACTGTTATAAAGAATTTTTTCTAAGCAAAAAATTTGTTATACAGAATTAAAAAAATTTTTTATACAGAATAGAAAAAACTGTTATACACAATTTGTTCTGCAGAAAGAACTGTTATTCACAATTTTTTCCATAAAGAAAACTGTTATACACAATATTTTCTATAGAGAAAACTGTTATACACAATTTTTTCTATAGAAAAAACTGTTATACACATCTCTTATATAAATAAAACTGTTATACGCCATTTTTTCACAAATTTTACTATAGAAAAAACTTTTATACATTTTTTTATAAATAAAACTGTTATACACATTTTTTCTATAGAAAAAACTGTTATACATAATTTTCCTATAGAAAAAAACTGTTATACACAATTCTATAGAAAAAAACTGTTATACACACGTTTTTCTATAGAGAAAACTGTTATACACTATGTTTTTTATAGAGAAAAACTGTTATACAACATTTTTTCTATAAATAAAACTGTTATACATATTTTTCCATAGAAAAAACTGTTCTACACTATGTTTTTGTAGAAAAAAACTGTTATATACAATTTGTTCTATAGAGAAAACTGTTATACACAATTTATACTATAAAAAAATTGTTATACACAGTTTTTTCTATAGAAAACACTGTTATACACAATTTTTATATAGTAAATGCTGTTATACCCAATTTTTCCTATGGAAAAAGTCTGTTATACAGCATTTTTTCCATAGAACCAACTGTTTTACACATCTCTTATGTAAACAAAACTGTTATACACCATTTTTTTCTATAGAGAAAAACTGTTATACAGCATTTTTCTAAATAGAAAACTACTATACACAAATTTTACTATAGAAAAAACTTTTATACAACATTTTTTCTATAGAGAAAAACTGTTCTATAAGGAAAAACTGTTATACAGCATTTTTTCTATATAGAAAACTATTATACACAAATTTTACTATAGAAAAAACTTTTATACAACATTTTTTCTATAAATAAAACTGTTATACACATTTTTTTCTATAGAAAAAACTGTTATACATAATTTTTCCTATAGAAAAAAACAATTTTCCTATAGAAAAAAACTTATACACAATTCTCCTATAGAAAAAACTGTTATACACACGTTTTTCTATAGAGAAAACAGTTATACATAATTTATTCTATAGAGAAAACTGTTATATAAAAATTTTTCTATGGAAAAAACTGTTATACACTGTTTTTATAGAGAAAAACTGTTATACATAATTTTTTCTGTAGAGAAAACTGTTATACACAAATTTTACTGTAGAAAAAACATGTAGAAAAAACATATACAACATTTTTCCATAGAAAAAACTTTTATACAACATTTTTTCTATAAATAAAACTGTTATACACATTTTTTCTATAGAAAAAAACTGTTATACATAATTTTCCTATAGAAAAAAACCGTTATACACAATTTTCCTATAAAAAAACTGTTATACACAATTCTCCTATGGAAAAAACTGTTATACACACGTTTTTCTATAGAGAAAACTGTTATACATAATTTCTTCTATAGAGATATGTAACTGTTATATAAAAATTTTTCTATAGAAAAAACTGTTATACACTATGTTTTTTATAGAGAAAAACTGTTATACATAATTTTTTCTACAGAGAAAACTGTTATACACAATTTTTACTATAGAAAAAACTGTTATACAACATTTTTCCATAGAAAAAAACTTTTATACAACATTTTTTCTATAAATAAAACTGTTATACACATTTTTTCTATAGAAAAAAACTGTTATACATAATTTTCCTATAGAAAAAAACCGTTATACACAATTTTCCTATAAAAAAACTGCTATACACAATTCTCCTATGGAAAAAACTGTTATACACACGTTTTTCTATAGAGAAAACTGTTATACATGATTTCTTCTATAGAGAAAACTGTTATATAAAAATTTTTCTATAGAAAAAAACTGTTATACAACATTTTTCCATAGAAAAAACTTTTATACAACATTTTTTCTATAAATAAAACTGTTATACACATTTTTTCTATAGAAAAAAAACTGTTATACATAATTTTCCTATAGAAAAAAACCGTTATACACAATTTTCCTATAAAAAAAACTGTTATACACAATTCTCCTATGGAAAAAACTGTTATACACACGTTTTTCTATAGAGAAAACTGTTATACATAATTTCTTCTATAGAGAAAACTGTTATATAAAAATTTTTCTATAGAAAAAACTGTTATACACTATGTTTTTTTATAGAGAAAAACTATTATACAACATTTTTTCTATAAATAAAACTGTTATACAACATTTTTCCATAGAAAAAACTGTTATATACCATTTTTTCTTTAGAAAAAACTGTTATATAGCAATTTTTCTTTAAAAAACTGTTATACACCACTGTTATAGTGTAAATATTTTAAAGAAATAACTGTTTTACTCAAATTAAAAAAAAACTGTTATACACAAATTTTTCCATAAAATAGAAAAGAAATTTTTTAGTTTTTCTTAAGAAAAATAAGGTTATTCTCAATTTTTCCATAGAAAGAAACTGTTATACATAATGTTTTAATAAAATATCTAGTATCTCGATTTTGTTTTTTTTTTTCAAAATCTCATTTTACCACATCTGTTACTAATTATTTAGGTACTTATTTGTTTATTTTTTATTATTTAACATTTATACCACTTATTATTTTTATACAAGTCTGTATTGGTGAATATTTGTTTATACATTTTTATTTTGCTTTTTTTAACATTTTAATTAAAAATATTTTCTTGTTTTGTTTACTTTTTACTGTTTTGTTGTTAAAGATCATTTTTGTTGAAAGTAAATATTTTGATTTTTTTATGGCAATAACAGGATTGTAATATGTCTGATTACTAATTTCAATTCTGTATTTATAAATCGGTAATTTAAGGGCTTAGAAAATAGAAACAACAAATTATAAATATTCTGAAATTTCTTATTCTTTTCATTATTTATGAACTTATTTGGAGTATTTCTTCGACTCTTAAAGTGTTAATTGTTAGAGTAGATGTTAATTGATTTGTGAGATTAAATCGTGTTTTAAATAAATTATTCAATAATATTGATTATTAGATCACTGAGAATTGAGACTATTAGCTCACTATTAACCAAAAAATAAGTAAATATGATGTAATAGGTTAAAGTGTTAAAGACCAATCTTTACATAGACTAGTCTACTCTATACGGACTAGTTGTCTGTAGTAGTCCCCCTAGTTTTGTTCTACACTGTAAATATCTGTGAATAGCATATCATTGTTTAAATTTTTTTGTTATTATTGCTTTTGTTCTCTCTGTGTCACATTTATCAAATTTAATTTATTATCGTGCAATTCAGCGGAATATTATGATGTATTTTTCCTCTATAAATAAAAGTATTTGTTTTTTTTTTTTGTTTAAATCGCGCGCCCAATCACAAAGAAAACAACAAAAAAAGTGTTATAATACCCCTACAAAACAAAAAAACTAAAAAACTCATCACTTAGTTAATTACCTTTTAAAAAATGAATCATCATACGACAATAACCCGCCGTCACCGCTAGGCCTTCCTGCTTTATCTTTCCAAATAAGTCGAATTGTTTTTTATCAAAGGCCGTTTAAATAAAAACAACAGTGATACAGGTAGCACGTGTTTTTCTAGTTTTTATTATTTACATGATTTGTGTGTTTATTCTTTAATGATTATTGGGAAACTGAACTGAATATTTGTAATTAAAAAAAAAAACATTTCTGTAATAACGACAGACCCACTAACAGAGTGTTATTTTCAGTTAATTAACTAAAGAATGTTTGCTATTTGTTTATTTCCTTTTGTAATCCTATTCTACTACTTTTAAACATCATT
Organism: Lucilia sericata; assembly: GCF_015586225.1. Taxonomy (NCBI): domain Eukaryota; kingdom Metazoa; phylum Arthropoda; class Insecta; order Diptera; family Calliphoridae; genus Lucilia; species Lucilia sericata. The sequence continues at coordinate 142,789 of NW_023994743.1, forward strand.
TCTATTAACATTTCATATGAAATATCCAGCAGGTATGTATGTACTTTTATTTGGCCACCATAATGTGTGGGCTTCTGCTGGCCAGTTGATTTGTTTTTCTTGTTGTTTCTTTTAATTTATTACCAAAAATATCTGCAATATGACATTACTTGGCTGCTGATCGCAGTTAGCCCCTACGTTCTTTGGTTATTTATAATAGCGTCGTTAAGAGATACTAATGTGCAAATTAGAAAAAGTACTAATATTTAAAGGTACTTTTTATAATAGTAAATGTTTCAATAGAAATTTCTGTTTATACTCTCTTATAAGAGTTCCTTTTTTTAGAAAAATTTGCGTATAAGAGATTTTCCATAAAAGTCTTTTATCATAAGAACATATTCTAAAAAAAAAACATTAATTTGAACGAGTTTTCTATAGAAACAGTTTTGTATAACAGTTTTTTTAAGTTCTGTATAAGAGTTTTTTCATAAAATATTAGTTTATACAAGATATTTCTATAAAAATTCTGTATAAGAGTTTTTTCTATCAAAAAATTTTAGTATAATAGATTATTCTAGAGAAAAAATTGTGTATAAAATTATTTTCTGTAGAAAAATTTGAGTATAAGAGTTTTATATGTATCTGTATAAGAACTGTTACATAAATAATTTATGTATAAGAGATTTTTCTCCAGAAGATTTTCTCTATAAGAATTTAAAAAAAAACAGTTTTGTATAACACTTTTTTTAAGTTCTGTATAAGAGTTTTTTTTCATAAAGTATTAGTTTATACAAGATTTTTCTATAAAAATTGTGTATAAAAGTTTTTCCTATAGAAAAATATAAAATATTAGAGATTTTCCATAGAAAATTTTTTGTACAAGAGTTTTTTCTATAGAAAAATTTTAGTATAATAGATTTTTCTAGAGAAAAATTTGTGTATTTTTAGAATATTTCTCTCTATAAGAGTTTTTTTGTATATAAAAGATGTTTCTGTAAAATGCTTTCAGTATAAGAGATTTTTTTGAACAAGCCTTTTTAGATAGTAGTTAGTGTTAGTTAGAGAGTAGTTAGTTAGTTAGATAGTTAGTTAGTTAGTTAGTTAGTTAGTTAGTTAGTTAGTTAGTAGTAGTAGTTAGTTAGTTAGTTAGTTAGTTAGTTAGTTAGTTAGTAGTTAGTTAGTTAGTTAGGTAGGAGTTAGTTAGTTAGTAGTTAGTTAGTTAGTTAGTTAGTTAGTTAGTAGTTAGTTAGTTAGTAGTTAGTTAGTTAGTTAGTTAGTTAGTTAGTTAGTTAGTTAGTTAGTTTAGTTAGTTAGTTAGTTAGTAGTAGTTAGTTAGTTAGTTAGTTAGTTAGTTAGTTAGTTAGTTAGTAGTTAGTTAGTTAGTTAGTTAGTTAGTTAGTAGTTAGTAGTTAGTAGTTAGTTAGTTAGTTAGTTAGTTAGTTAGTTAGTTAGTTAGTTTTAGTTAGTTATTAGTAGTTAGTAGTTAGTAGTTATTCGTTAGTTAGTTAGTTAGTTAGTTCGTTAGTTAGTTAGTTAGTAGTTCGTTAGTTAGTTAGTCTAGTTAGTTCGTTAGTAGTAGTTAGTTCGTTAGTTAGTTAGTGTAGTTAGTTAGTTAGTTAGTAGTTAGTTAGTTAGTTACGGTTGTTAGTTAGTTAGTTATTGTTAGTTCGTTAGTTTAGTTAGTTAGTTAGTTAGTTAGTTTAAGTTAGTTATGTTCGTCGTTAGTTAGTTAGTTAGCTTAGTTAGTTAGTTAGTAGTTATTTTAGTTATGTTAGTTAGTTAGTTAGTTAGTTAGTTAGTTAGTTAGTTAGTTAGTTAGTTAGTTAGTTAAGTTAGTTAGTTAGTTAGTTAGTTAGTATTTAGTTAGTTAGTTTTTAGGTTAGTTAGTTCGTTAGGTTAGTTAGTTAGTTTAGTTCGTTAGTTATTAGTAGTTAGTAGTTAGTTATAGTTAGTTAGTTAGTTAGTTAGTTAGTGTAGTTAGTAGTTAGTTTGTTAGTTTAGTTAGTTAGTTGTTAGTTAGTTAGTAGTAGTTAGTTAGTTAGTTAGTTAGTAGTTAGTTAGTTAGTTAGTTAGTAGTAGTTAGTTAGTTAGTTAGTTAGTTAGTTAGTTAGTTAGTTAGTAGTAGTTAGTAGTTAGTTAGTTAGTTAGTTAGTTAGTAGTTAGTTAGTTAGTTAGTTAGTTAGTTAGTTAGTTAGTTAGTAGTTAGTTAATGTAGTTAGTAGGTTATGTTAGTTAGTTAGTAGTTAGTTAGTTAGTAGTTAGTTAGTTAGTTAGTTAGTTAGTTAGTTAGTTAGTTAGTAGTTAGTTAGTTAGTTAGTTAGTTAGTTAGTCTTAGTTAGTTAGTAGTAGTTAGTTAGTTAGTTAGTTAGTTCGTTAGTTAGTTAGTTAGTTAGTAGTTAGTTAGTTAGTTAGTTAGTAGTTAGTTAGTTAGTTAGTTAGTTCGTAGTTAGTTAGTTAGTTAGTTAGTTAGTAGTAGTTAGTTAGTTAGTTAGTTAGGTTAGTTAGTAGTTAGTTAGTTAGTTAGTTAGTTAGTTAGTTAGTATAGTTAGGTTAGTAGTTAGTTAGTTAGTTAGTTAGTTAGTTAGTTATTTAGTTAGTTAGTTAGTTAGTAGTTAGTTAGTTAGTAGTTAGTTAGTTAGTTAGTTAGTTAGTAGTAGTTAGTTAGTTAGTTAGTTAGTTAGTTAGTTAGGAATAAGAGATTTTGTTTAATAAGAAATATTGTGTATAAGATATTTTCCATAGAAAAATCTGTATAAGAGATTTTTCGAATCAAAATATATAAAATGTATAAGGGATTTTTTATAGAAAAACTTGTGTATAAGAGATTTCTCTATAGAAAACATGATTATACTACAAATACTTTCTATAAGAAGAATTTTCTATTGAGAAAAACTGTGTGCAAAAGACAGAAATATTTGTGTATTTTTTTCCAAAAAAAACCCTTTGTATGCTTTGGTAATTTCATTCAAAACGTGTTTGCTTTTAAATGTTCATTATTTCTTTATCATAATTACATTCCTTAGCAATTTGTTTACCTCTAGAAGTTGTCAGTTCATTTCATTTTAACATTAACCAATGTGTAGGGTTTCATTTGACCGCTCTTGACCGACCTTAAAATTTCCTTGTTCATTTTAATTTGTTTCTTGATTTTTTGTTGTTTTTTTCTCTCTCTCGCTTTTCCTTGCTAATGTCATTTTCAAATATGTTTATATAGGGGATTTATCTATTGTTTGTTCTTTTATATTTGTTTTGTTGTTTCTGTCGGTTATATTACCAACTACTACTGGGTTTTGGTTGGAAGATTTTAAATTTGATTATATGCCAAAAAAAATAAAATAAATATTTATACGTACACTTGTACTCGTTTATAAGACTATATCTTTTAAAGAGGATTAAGAACCAAAAATGAAAACATATGCAGAAGAGATAACAATTTAAATTTGTTTTAAATATTTAAATGAATTTATTTCAAATTCATCAAACAATTTTTTTGACACAAAATGACTTTGAAAATAGCAGGTTGTTTTTCAGATTTAGATTTTAAAACAAAAGTGAATTTTGTAGAAAACATTGTGTTTAGGGGAATTTTTTGTTAAAGATTATTTTTTGGGGAAATAATTTAAATAAAAACAAATTTTGTTTCTTTCTTAATTACGTTGCAAATAAAATAATTTATATGAAATTTATTTTATTTACAATTTAAAATTCTAAAAAATTTAAAAATTTTTACAAAAGAGATTTTTGAATTATTTAAGTATAAAGTACTATTCTAAAGAATAATATCGATATATGAAACGGAACTAGTACTGAACTAGAACTGAACTAGAACTGAACTAGAACTGAACTAGAACTGAACTACTGAACTAGAACTGAACTAGAACTGAACTAGAACTAGAACTAGAACTAGAACTGAACTAGAACTGAACTAGAACTGAACTAGAACTGAACTAGAACTGAACTAGAACTGAACTAGAACTGAACTAGAACTGAACTAGAACTGAACTAGAACTGAACCAGAACTGAATTAGAACTGAACTAGAACTGAACTAGAACTGAACTAGAACTGAACTAGAACTGAACTAGAACTGAACTAGAAACTGAACTAGAACTGAACTAGAACTGAACTAGAACTGAACTAGAACTGAACTAGAACTGAACTAGAACTGAACTAGAACTGAACTAGAACTGAACTAGAACTGAACTAGAACTGAACTAGAACTGAACTAGAACCTGAACTAGATCGAACTAGAACTGAACTAGAACTGAACTAGAACAGAACTAGAACTGAACTAGAACTGAACTAGAACTGAACTAGAACTGAACTAGAACTGAACTAGAACTGAACTAGAACTGAACTAGAACTGAACTAGAAACTGAACTAGAACTGAACTAGAACTGAACTAGAACTGAACTAGAACTGAACTAGAACTGAACTAGAACTGAACTAGAACTGAACTAGAACTGAACTAGAACTGAACTAGAACTGAACTAGAACTGAACTAGAACTGAACTAGAACTGAACTAGAACTGAACTAGAAACTGAACTAGAACTGAAACTAGAACTGAACTAGAACTGAACTAGAACTGAACTAGAACTGAACTAGAACTGAACTAGAACTTAACTAGAACTGAACTAGCACTGATCTAGCACTGAACTAGAACTAATCTAGAACTAGAACAAAAACTCTACTCAAGCCGACTTAAGAAGAACATTTTTAATTTGAAATTGATTTTGGCGGCTTCAGTTAGTTCTCTTGCTGCTGTTTAGTAAAGTTTTCTCTTAAAATATCACATTATTAAAATATTATTCTACAAAATTATAAAAAAACAAAATTTTCCTATGAATCTGTTTGTTTGTAAAAATTAAAAAAAAACATGTTTTGTTTTTAATTCTTAAACAATTTCATTATTAATATTTATTACCAGGAAAAACCTACAAAAGCAACAAATTGAGCGATTTTTATTAGTTAATATTATAAAAATAATTATATGGTAATTCCCAAAATTGTTCAGAAAAAAATTTCAACATATTAAATTTATAAATTTTATTAAATTTTTTTCAACAGCAACAAACAAATATGTTTACAAAGAAAATTAATTATATTCAAAGAAAGTGAATTACTGCGATTTTATTTCTTTCTTTTTGTTGTTTCTTCGTTCAGGGTTGTTGCACTTGGATTTTCTATATTTAAATTATGAAAAAAAAAAAAAAATAAAAGTTACAAAAATAACAATGTGTTGGAAAAAAATCCCCAACCAAATATGAATATCTATAAGTACGATTATGGTTACATGGCGGTACATGTGTACAGTGTACACATATTTAACAATAACCTAGTTTTCAAATCGAAATTTTTTCCTTTTTTATTAATTTCCAATAGAGTGGCCAACTTTTTAAAATACAAAATAAATATATATTAAAAAAACTTAGCCAACGAAAAAAAAGCAATGATTTAGAACGACGCCTTGATTGCCACCTTTTTATAGTTTGATTTTACTTATTTTCCAATTACCACTCTTAATACTGCATTCTTTTGTAGAATAGTTTATTTTGTTCTATTTTGAAAGTAGTCTTTTTTTGAAATCATAGTGGTTAAGAAATAAAAATAATTATAATAATGAAAATGATAGCAATTATGGCACAATACCAGCACATATTTAGCCACAAGTATTCTGTTTTATAATTTAAATACTTTGGATTTCACATTTTTTTTCTTGAATATTTTTTTTGTTCTTTTTATAGTTCAAGTACATTGTATGTGGTTGTTATAGTTTTAATCTGTGGAAATTATAACACTTGTGTCCTTTTTCTCATATTGTCATTATCGATCCCATTAGCTGGCATTTCAATGTATAAGATATAGTACAAAGGGACATTTTAGAATGTGTGGTTAGAAAAAGGATAATTGAATTTTTTTCTTTGCCATTTATTGGCCGTTTAAGTAAGAGATCTGTGGTAAATTGCATAGAAATTTTAAATAAAAAACTAGTTCGTTTAGTTCAGTTCTAGTTTAGCTCTAGTTCAGTTCTAATTCGGATCTAGTTCAGTTCTAGTTTAGTTCTAGTTCAGTTCTAGTTCAGTTCTAGTTCAGTTCTAGTTCAGTTCTAGTTCAGTTCTAGTTCAGTTCTAGTTCAGTTCTAGTGCAGTTCTAGTAGTCAGTTCTAGTTCAGTTCTAGTTCAGTTCTAGTTCAGTTCTAGTTCAGTTCTAGTTCAGTTCTAGTTCAGTTCTAGTTCAGTTCTAGTTCAGTTCTAGTTCAGTTTCTAGTTCAGTTCTAGTTCAGTTCTAGTTCAGCTCTAGTTCAGCTCTAGTTCAGCTCTAGTTCAGTTCTAGTTCAGTTCTAGTTCCGTTCTAGTTCCGTTCTAGTTCAGTTCTAGTTCAGTTCTAGTTCAGTTCTAGTTCAGTTCTAGTTCAGTTCTAGTTCAGTTCTAGTTCAGTTCTAGTTCAGTTCTAGTTCAGTTCTAGTTCAGTTCTAGTCAGTTCTAGTTCAGTTCTAGTTCAGTTCTAGTTCAGTTCTAGTTCAGTTCTAGTTCAGTTCTAGTTCAGTTTCTAGTTCAGTTCTAGTTCAGTTCTAGTTCAGTTCTAGTTCAGTTCTAGTTCAGTTCTAGTTCAGTTCTAGTTCAGTTCTAGTTCAGTTCTAGTTCAGTTCTAGTTCAGTTCTACTTCAGTTCTGTTCTAGTTCAGTTCTAGTTCAGTTCTAGTTCAGTTCTAGTTCAGTTCTAGTTCAGTTCTAGTTCAGTTCTAGTTCAGTTCTAGTTCAGTTCTAGTTGAGTTCTAGTTCAGTTCTAGTTCAGTTCTAGTTCAGTTCTAGTTCAGTTCTAGTTCAGTTCTAGTTCAGTCTAGTTCAGTTCTAGTTCAGTTCTAGTTCAGTTCTAGTTCAGTTCTAGTTCAGTTCTAGTTCAGTTCTAGTTCAGTTCTAGTTCAGTTCTAGTTCAGTTCTAGTTCAGTTCTAGTTCAGTTCTAGTTCAGTTCTAGTTCAGTTCTAGTTCAGTTTCTAGTTCAGTTCTAGTTCAGTTCTAGTTCGTTCTAGTTCAGTTCTAGTTCAGTTCTAGTTCAGTTCTAGTTCAGTTCTAGTTCAGTTCTAGTTCAGTTCTAGTTCAGTTCTAGTTCAGTTCTAGTTCAGTTCTAGTTCAGTTCTAGTTCAGTTCTAGTTCACGTTCTAGTTTCAGTTCTAGTTCAGTTCTAGTTCAAGTTCTAGTTCAGTTCTAGTTCAGTTCTAGTTCAGTTCAGTTCTAGTCAGTTCTAGTTTCAGTTCTAGTTCAGTTCTAGTTCAAGTTCTAGTTCAGTTCTATTCAGTTTCGTCTAGTTCAGTTCTAGTTCAGTTCTAGTTTCAGTTCTAGTTCAGTTCTAGTTCAGTTCTAGTTCAGTTCTAGTTCAGTTCTAGTTTCTAGTTAGTTCTAGTTCAGTTCTAGTTCAGTTCTAGTTGAGTTCAGTTCAGTTCTGTCAGTTCTAGTTCAGTTCTAGTTCAGTTCTAGTTCAGTTCTAGTTCAGTTCTAGTTCAGTTCTAGTTCAGTTCTAGTTTTCTAGTTCTAGTTCAGTTCTAGTTCAGTTCTAGTTCAGTTCTAGTTCAGTTCTAGTTCAGTTCTAGTCAGTTCTAGTTCAGTTCTAGTTCAGTTCTAGTTCAGTTCTAGTTCAGTTCTAGTTCAGTTCTAGTTTCAGTTCTAGTTCAGTTCTAGTTCAGTTCTAGTTCAGTTCTAGTTCAGTTCTAGTTCAGTTCTAGTTCAGTTCTAAGTTCTAGTTCAGTTCTAGTTCAGTTTCTAGTTCAGTCTTAGTTCAGTCTAGTTCAGTAAAATTTAAAAGTAGTTCAGTAGAACAATAACAATTAAATCTTCCAAAGTTAAAGAAAAAAATTTTCATTTTTTCACACACAAATAGATCTTAAGTCTTTAACTTTTAAAAAATCTTATAACAAATAAAATTCTTTATTTTAACAATTTATTTTTAAAGTCACACACTCGACACTAAAATGCCCTTTTAAGTCAAATGTCAAATTAAAATCATAAAAGGCATAAATGGCCTGCTAATTGTTGTAGTATGTTTGTTGTAAAGAGATAACACAAAAAGTCTTAAGGGGAGAGAGACTACATTAAAAGTATAAAAATAAAAAATAACCAAAAAATTTTAAAAGTTAAGAAAAAAGTATTGAACTCTTTTTCCATAAAATAATATTTCAATATTTAACTATTTTCCAATAAACTATTCAAATGCATTTCGAAAATCTTTAAAATGTCTGTCTCAAATTCCCCTAAAGTTTTAATACTAGATTTTGTTTCTTGATAATGTCATTAACCCTTCTCAAAGTATGTATTTGTCAACAATATAAATGTAATAAAATATTTTGTTTTTAAAACAATAAAATACAATTTTCTTTGTTTAAAACTTTAAGTTGACCTTAATAAATTTAATGACTACCGAGTGAAAATGAAAAAAAAAAAACAAATAAATGTTACTCATTTGTAATGTGATTATTATGTTTAAAGTACTGATTTATTTTGTATGTTATTTAATTATTACATTTCATTTATTATTTGTTTAATTAACGTACTTTGAAAAGTAATAATAAACGTGTTCATGTCATAATCATGACTTCTTTAAACCCGCTGCCCCCTCGTTAACAAAAACCTTTTAAGTTAAATGATTATTGTACAATTGTACAAAAGTCCATCATAATTAAGTTTGTTTATGTCATGTACTTAGAGTTTTTGTTTTGTCGTTTTGTAATATAATGATAATTTCAAAATTAATTTTGCCTTAAAGATTTGTTATCGCTTGCAAAAAAAAAAAAGCTTCAAATGGGTATTAAAATGTAATTTGTTTACAATTATTGCAAAAAAATATTTTTGTCATTTGGAAATATAGTAAGAGGCCTTTTTAAATAATGAAGATTGTAAGGAAAACTTTATTTAAAAAGATTCTCTATCGAATTATACATTTCGTCCAGTTTAGTTCTAGTTCAGTTGTAGTACAGTTCTAGTTCAGTTCTAGTTCAGTTCTAGTTCAGTTCTTGTTCAGTTCTAGTTCAGTTCTAGTTCAGTTCTAGTTCAGTTCTAGTTCAGTTCTAGTTCAGTTCTAGTTCAGTTCTAGTTCAGTTCTAGTTCAGTTCTAGTTCAGTTCTAGTTCAGTTCTAGTTCAGTTCTAGTTCAGTTCTAGTTCAGTTCTAGTTAAGTTCTAGTTAAGTTCTAGTTCAGTTCTAGTTCAGTTCTAGTTCAGTTCTAGTTCAGTTCTAGTTCTAGTTCTAGTTAAGTTCTAGTTCAGTTCTGGTTCAGTTCTAGATCAGTTCTAGTTCAGTTCTTGTTCAGTTCTTGTTTCAGTTCTAGTTCAGTTCTAGTTCAGTTCTAGTTCAGTTCTAGTTCAGTTCTAGTTCAGTTCTAGTTCAGTTCTAGTTCAGTTCTAGTTCAGTTCTAGTTCAGTTCTAGTTCAGTTCTAGTTCAGTTCTAGTTCAGTTCTAGTTCAGTTCTAGTTCAGTTCTAGTTCAGTTCTAGTTCAGTTCTAGTTCAGTTCTAGTTCAGTTCTAGTTCAGTTCTAGTTCTAGTTCAGTTCTAGTTCAGTTCTAGTTCAGTTCTATTCAGTTCTAGTTCAGTTCTAGTTCAGTTTTAGTTCTAGTTCAGTTCTAGTTCAGTTCTAGTTCAGTTCTAGTTCAGTTCTAGTTCAGTTCTAGTTCAGTTCTAGTTCAGTTCTAGTTCAGTTCTAGTTCAGTTCAGTTAGTTCTAGTTCTAGTTCAGTTCTAGTTCAGTTCTAGTTAAGTTCTAGTTAAGTTCTAGTTAAGTTCTATAAGTTAAGTTCTAGTTCCAGTTCTAGTTCAGTTCTAGTTCAGTTCTAGTTCTAGTTCAGTTCTAGTCAGTTCTAGTTCAGTTCTATTTCAGTTACTAGTTCAGTTCTAGTTCAGTTTTTAGTTTAGTTCAGTTCTAGTTCAGTTCTAGTTCAGTTCATGTCAGTTCTAGTTCAGTTCTAGTTCAGTTCTAGTTCAGTTCTAGTTCAGTTCTAGTTCAGTTCTAGTTAGTTCTAGTTCAGTTCTAGTCAGTTCTAGTTAAGTTCTAGTTAAGTTCTAGTTAAGTTCTAGTTAAGTTCTAGTTCAGTTCTAGTTCAAGTTCTAGTTCAGTTCTAGTTCAGTTCTAGTTCAGTCTAGTTAAGTTCTAGTTAAGTTCTAGTTAAGTTCTAGTTCAGTTCTAGTTAAGTTCTAGTTCAGTTCTAGTTCAGTTCTAGTTCAGTTCTAGTTCAGTTCTAGTTCAGTTCTAGTTCAGTTCTAGTTCAGTTCTAGTTCAGTTCTAGTCAGTTCTAGTTCAGTTCTAGTTCAGTTCTAGTTCAGTTCTAGTTCAGTTCTAGTTCAGTTCTAGTTCAGTTCTAGTTCAGTTCTAGTTCAGTTCTAGTTCAGTTCTAGTTCAGTTCTAGTTCGTTCTAGTTCAGTTTCTAGTTCAGTTCTAGTTCAGTTCTAGTTCAGTTCTAGTTCAGTTCTAGTCAGTTTGTAGTTCAGTTGTAGTTCAGTTCTAGTTCAGTTCTAGTTCAGTTCTAGTTCAGTTCTAGTTCAGTTCTAGTTCTAGTTCAGTTCTAGTTCAGTTCTAGTTCAGTTATAGTTCAGTTCTAGTTCAGTTCTAGTTAAGTTCTAGTTAAGTTCTAGTTCAGTTCTAGTTCAGTTCTAGTTCAGTTCTAGTTCAGTTCTAGTTCAGTTCTAGTTAAGTTCTAGTTAAGTTCTAGTTCAGTTCTAGTTAAGTTCTAGTTAAGTTCTAGTTCAGTTCTAGTTCAGTTCTAGTTCAGTTCTAGTTAAGTTCTAGTTCAGTTCTAGTTCAGTTCTAGTTCAGTTCTAGTTCAGTTCTAGTTCAGTTCTAGTTCAGTTCTAGTTCAGTTCTAGTTCAGTTCTAGTTCAGTTCTAGTTCAGTTTCTAGTTAAGTTCTAGTTCAGTTCTAGTTCAGTTCTAGTTAAGTTCTAGTTAAGTTCTAGTTAAGTTCTAGTTAAGTTCTAGTTAAGTTCTAGTTCAGTTCTAGTTAAGTTCTAGTTAAGTTCTAGTTCAGTTCTAGTTAAGTTCTAGTTAAGTTCTAGTTCAGTTCTAGTTCAGTTCTAGTTCAGTTCTAGTTCAGTTCTAGTTCAGTTCTAGTTCAGTTCTAGTTCAGTTCTAGTTCAGTTCTAGTTCAGTTCTAGTTCAGTTCTAGTTCAGTTCTAGTTCAGTTCTAGTTCAGTTCTAGTTTAGTTCTAGTTCAGTTCTAGTTCAGTCTAGTTCAGTTCTAGTTCAGTTCTAGTTCAGTTCTAGTTCAGTTCTAGTTCAATTCTAGTTCAGTTCTAGTTCAGTTCTAGTTCAGTTCTAGTTCAGTTCTAGTTCAGTTCTAGTTCAGTTCTATTTTCAGTGAAGTATTTTGTTTAAAAACACCACAATTATTTCACATTTCTAAGAAAAGAATAGATTTATAAATTTATTTAAATTTAAATTTTATTTCTACCGCAACAATTAAAGTTAAAATAATATCTTATAGAATGCATGTTTTAAGATAAGATATATATTTTTTCTTGCTCTTTAAAACACAGTGATTCATTTCAATTCTTTGTAATTAACAATAAAAATGAGAATATATATATACAACAAGTAAGAAATTATAGTTGGGCGATGCCGTCCATATATTACCCTACACCTGTTACAAAAATAAAATGTGATTTAGTTTTCATAATGAAGCATTTAAGTTGAATTGTACCTTGTCTCAGATATACTTAAGCCATTTATTGTGGAATAAAATTGTGGATATTTAAGTCAAATTTTGAAGGGGGCTAGGGTCAAATGAGGACCTATAATTACAAAATTCATGAGGGTTATTAACGCTAGTATAGAACTTGTTTTTACAGCTTTTTGTCGAGATAGGAGTATATTAAACTTAATTAAGAAGTTAAAAGGCCTATTCGGCGGGTTCAGTTGTATGGGGGCTAGGTGAAATAATGGACCGATGTTAACCATGTTCAACAGGCTTCATTTTCGGTACCAAAGACGATCATGTACCAAATTTCATTGAATTATCTCCAAAATTGCGACCTGTAGTTTGATTACAAGGTTTACAAGCCCTATTCGGAGGTTCAGTTGTATGGGGCTAGGTGAAATAATGGAGCGATCATAACCATTTTCAATAGGCTTCGTCCCTGGGACAACAGAAGATCATGTACCAAATGTCATTGAATTATCTTCAAAACTGCGACCTGTAGTTTGATTATAAGGTTTACATGGACGAACAGACAGACAGACGGACGGACATAGCTAAATCGACTAAGAAAATGATTTTAAGCCGATCGGCTTAAAATCGCCACTGAAGTGGTGTAGGGTATAAAAATTAAATAAATAAATAACATGTGTAATGCATTTAAAATAATATATTATAAATAATATGAACTAAAAGCATTGTCAATAATGTATCTACATACTCTTATATACTTTATACTGAATATATTTAAAATAATTGTCTATAATTATTTAAAAAAAAATACTGTGTCTTGAATAGAAATTACAGAAATATTTATTATTTTTGCGCTGTTTTAAATAATAAATTTCCTAGTCTAATCCCTTTTATTGAAATTCACTTCTGTTCCTTATACATGAAAACGTTTGATTTAATGTATAATTTAAAAGTTTCTTTGAGCAGTGTTTGTCATTGAAATGCATTTTTTGTTAAGCCTTAATCCCTTAAGATTTTCTTTTAAGTTTCTTTTTTAATTTAAATTGAAAATAAAGTATTTTCTGACATAACCTTAATAGTAAAGTTTAGATTTTCTTTGGGTTTTAATGTTAAAAATCTTAGAAAAGTTCAGGTTTGAGGTTTATAAATAAGATTTTACAACTCTGGTTAAGCAGTCTCTTAAACGGTGTTGCCAATGCTAGAGAAATGCCAAGAAGCTCGATAATGTGTGGCCGGGTTTTTTTTTTGCAAAATGTTAATGAAAACCTAAATATCTAAACCTGTACGTCTATTATGATATATGATCAAAATATTTGTTATTATCATATTGTCAAAAGATTAAATAGCTACTCGTCGACATTAGAATTGACATTTATGACAGTTTTGTTCATCATTTACAGTATAATACGCCAACGCCGCCGCTGCCACCAACGCGTCCATAAAACGGAAGGTTATAAAAAAATAGAGCAACAAAAATGTAATTAAATTCAACTTATAGACAATAAATTCCATAGTTTTCAGTCTTTCAAAGGGAACAAGAATAATAATGAAATAATCAAAAAAAATATGGATGTGTTTTATGAGAAATATAAAAACAGTGGTTAAAATAGTTTTAGGTACAACTGCAATATGTTTTAAAAATATTAAACATTTTACCGTTTACTTCAATGTTTATTGGGATTAAAAAGTTAGCAATATACTCAGATAATAGAAATTTTAATTTTTCTATTAAATTCGTTTAAAAATTCTCAAATTCTAATTAAATACAAAATTTGATCTTTGACCTCTACTTCAGAAAGCTTGAAATTACGATGTTTAAACAACATTTCCAGCATTAACTTATTTCTTTTTAAATTTCTGATAAATATTAGAAAATTTACAGCAATAACTTTAAATATTTTATAAAATGACCTTTGACATCTAAAAAGTTTTAATATTTTAAAAATTTTACCATTAACTTCTGAGTTTTTTGTAATTAAAATGTTAGCAATGTTATCAATTATCTAAAATTTAGATTTTTTTCCATTAAATTTATTTAAAATTTCTAGAATTCTTATTAAATACAAAATTTGACCTTTGACCTTTATTCAAGAAAACGTAAATTATGAGGTTTTAACAAAATTTTCTTATTTCTTTTTAATTCCTGACAAATATTATAAAATTTACATCATTATTTTTAAATATTTTATAAAATGACCTTTGACCTTTAGTTTAATTTATGTCAAAATTATAGGATTTTATTGAAAATTTCTAAATATATTAATTTTTAATAAAAAAAAACTTTTAAAAATACGGTTATTTTTTTAGAAATTGCAAGATAATTAGAAATTTGACCTTTATCAAAAAATGTTAGAAATTGTATTATTTTGTTAAACTTGTTCACATTTTTTATTTAATTTTAAATCCTCTTACTAATTACAACATTTGAATGACAATTTTTTAAATATTTTATTAAGTGACCCTTGATCTCTACTTTAAATGATATCAAAATTAAAAGATTTTAATTAAATACTATAGATATATTAAGTTTAAATAAAATCCTGCACAAAATGTTAATATTTAGATGCAAATTCTATAAAATTTGCAAATTTAATCTTTGACCTTAACAGGAAAATGTTTGAAATTTTATATTTTTGTTAAAATTTTTAGAATTTATGCTATTTTGTTTTATATCTCTCGAAAAACATAAATTTTTATAAATATTTTTAAATATTTTTTTAAAACTGACCTTTGACCTTGCGTCTAATATATAGGATTTCATTAACATTTTTAGGATATATTATTAATTCACTAAAGTTCATTTCTAACTGCAAAAAATTGTTATAAATTCTATAAAATTTACTAATTTGACCTTTGACCTTTTTCTAAATATTACATTTTTGCAAAAATTTTTAGCTGTTATTTTTTTCTTGTTTTATTTCCTAGAAAATGTTAATATTTGCAATGAAATTTTCAAATATTTTTTAATATGACCTTTGACCTAAGCTTTAAATTGCGTTAAAATTATAAATATTTACATAATATTAGAAATATTTCGGTATAATTATTTATAAAATACTAATTTTCTAAAATATTTCTAATATTTATAATGTTGACCTTTGACCCCTGTTATAAAATAATCAAAATTGCACATTTAAAAATTTTTTTTGGCATTTATCTTAAATTATTTAAATTCTTTAATAATATAAAAATTTTCAATGAAATGTTCAAATATGTTATAAAATGACCTTTGACCTCAGCTTTAAATTTGGATCTAAATTATAAAATTGTGATATAATTTTAGAAATATATTAATTTTCAATAAAGTGTTACTAGAAATGCATTAAAATTTCTTAAATAACATTAATATTTACAATATTGACCTTTGACCTTTAATGCAAATTGCCTAAAATTTAACATTTTTACTACATATTTGTTTAAATTCCTAAAAATTATAAACATTTTCTGAATAATTTTCCAATATAAAATGAACTTTGACCTTTTTTAATAATTAATTTTAATATATATTTTTTCAATTTAATTTCAGGTATGTCTTCAGCATTAAACTAAGCAACTGCTGCAAATAATAAGTAATTTATTTAAATAAAGGTAACTAATAGAAAATGTTAAAAAAATGTTTCAAACCCTCTTTACCCTTTAATTATTGCCTGTACTGTATCATAAACTCATAAATTCTGAAAACAAGTATTAAATTAAAATTTGTCACTTCTTCAAAAATAATGGCACACACTAACAATCGTCTGACTCATACATAAATTTTTTAAGAATCTCTAACAACAATTTAAAAAAAACTTTTAAAATCAAACAGCTGAACCTTAAAGAGAAAAGGTGTAATTTGTTAAAAAAAAACTAAATGTTATAATAATTGCAAATTAATTTTATTTTTTGCTTCTACTTGCGAAAAAACTTTAAAATTTCAAGCTTTAATCTTTTTGTTACTGAAAAATTTATACCCACAAATAAAATCTATGCCAAGTTCAATGAACAAACAGTCGTGCACGAAAATGTAAAAATATTTTGTATCTAGTATTTGG
The DNA here is from genome assembly GCF_015586225.1 of Lucilia sericata. Classification (NCBI taxonomy): domain Eukaryota; kingdom Metazoa; phylum Arthropoda; class Insecta; order Diptera; family Calliphoridae; genus Lucilia; species Lucilia sericata. The sequence continues at coordinate 158,446 of NW_023994743.1, forward strand.
TGTTTTGATTGTTTTTGTTTTTATTTTTATTTTATTGCATATAAATATATTTTTTCTCTTAACTCTGACGTATTTTATTTAACAACTTATTTCCTCATAAACATTTAAACGTACGTACAAATAATAAAATAATATATATTTTTGCTTTTCATTCGTTTTTTGTGCTTTTTATTTTATTTAATAAAAATAAAATTATTTTCTCAGCTATGTAAAAGAATTAATTGTTTTGAAAGGGATTTTATAATTGAACTGAAATAGAACTAGAACTGAACTAGAACTGAACTAGAACTGAACTAGAACTGAACTAGAACTGAACTAGAACTGAACTAGAACTGAACTAGAACTGAACTAGAACTGAACTAGAACTGAACTAGAACTGAACTAGAACTGAACTAGAACTGAACTAGAACTGAACTAGAACTGACCTAGAACTGAACTAGAACTGAACTAGAACTGAACTAGAACTGAACTAGAACTGAACTAGAACTGAACTAGAACTGAACTAGAACTGAACTAGAACTGAACTAGAACTGAACTAGAACTGAACTAGAACTGAACTAGAACTGAACTAGAACTGAACTAGAACTGAACTAGAACTGAACTAGACTGAACTAGAACTGAACTAGAACTGAACTAGAACTGAACTAGAAACTGAACTAGAACTGAACTAGAACTGAACTAGAACTGAACTAGAACTGAACTAGAACTGAACTAGAACTGAACTAGAACTGAACTAGAACTGAACTAGAACTGAACTAGAACTGAACTAGAACTGAACTAGAACTGAACTAGAACTGAACTAGAACTGAACTAGAACTGAACTAGAACTGAACTAGAACTGAACTAGAACTGAACTAGAACTGAACTAGAACTGAACTAGAACTGAACTAGAACTGAACTAGAACTGAACTAGAACTGAACTAGAACTGAACTAGAACTGAACTAGAACTGAACTAGAACTGAACTAGAACTGAACTAGAACTGAACTAGAACTGAACTAGAACTGAACTAGAACTGAACTAGAACTGAACTAGAACTGAACTAGAACTGAACTAGACTGAACTAGACTGAACTAGAACTGAACTAGAACTGAACTAAGAACTGAACTAGAACTGAACTAGAACTGAACTAGAACTGAACTAGAACTGAACTAGAACTGAACTAGAACTGAACTAGAACTGAACTAGAACTGAACTAGAACTGAACTAGAACTGAACTAGAACTGAACTAGAAACTGAACTAGAACTGAAACTAGAACTGAACTAGAACTGAACTAGAACTGAACTAGAACTGAACTAGAACTGAACTAGAACTGAACTAGAACTGAACTAGAACTGAACTAGAACTGAACTAGAACTAACTAGAACTGAACTAGAACTGAACTATAACTGAACTAGAACTGAACTAGAACTGAACTAGAACTGAACTAGAACTGAACTACTGAACTAGAACTGAACTAGAACTGAACTAGAACTAGAACTGAACGAGAACTGAACTAGAACTGAACTAGAACTGAACTAGAACTGAACTAGAACTGAACTAGAACTGAACTAGAACTGACTAGAACTGAACTAGAACTGAACTAGAACTGAACTAGAACTGAACTAGAACTGAACTAGAACTGAACTAGAACTGAACTAGAACTGAACTAGAACTGAACTAGAACTGAACTAGAACTGAACTAGAACTGAACTAGAACTGAGCTAGATTTCGACTTTAGGAATAAAATCCTTTACGCCTCTGACTTAAAGACACATTCAACATATAATTTATACTAAATAGGTACATGCATCCATATCATACCATATACTAAGTACTTAACACGCAAGTATGAAAAGCTTAAATATCTCTATATATAAAATTTAAAAAAATCAAGAAAAATTAAAACGACCTTCAACATTATAATAACCACAACAAAAAGTACTGTTGTTGCCACAAAAACAATATAGAAAAGCAACAACTGACATTACAACAAATAATTCCCACAAATATGTATATTTGTAAGTTTGTACTATAATGTCAAATAATTTCACTTTACACTTATTTGATCTGGTTTTCTTTCACTTTTTTCCTTTCGTTTTTTTTTCACTTTTGGTTTGTTGACAAAAAAACAGCTGAGATTGTGAAAAATGTTTTTTAATTAAAAATAAAATACTAAAAATTTGCAGAAATGTTGAAGATTAATTTTAATGGCAAAACACAAGTCGTTTAATCAATGAATGAATGAATGAAAGTATTGAGTGAAAAATAAATATTTGTTAAATCTTCGTAATACCAAATATAACATGTTTAATCATGTTTTAACATGATTTATTTTGGTTATTTAAGAGGGATTTAATTTAGAGCACAGTGGACTTAAGTAATATAAGGAAATTTGGTAAAATGTCATTAAAATTGTCAGGGCCTTTTATCATACTCTTAGACGAATGAGGGTTTGAGTATGAGATGGTTTATATTTTAGTCTAATACTACTGCTCTACCTAAAGAATCCGTTTCTGCCGTTATTTTTTTATAATTAACACTTTTTCAGAATTATTTTATTATTATTCAACAAGTGTTTCTTCTCACATCATTATTTTTCTCATCTAATCTCAGACAATTTATTACTTATTTGTTAACAAATATAAAAAAAGTAAATTTATTTTATATAAACTTTGAAATACTAATTATTCGCTCCTTAATCAAATGCTTGAGACATTTTTTCATGTAATAATTATTTATATAAATATCTATATTTATTCAATCACTTCCTCAGATTACAACACTTCTAAACTATTGTCATAAATATTTATTAACATTTCGTGATAAATGAAATAATTCAATAACTAATAAAGCTATACTTCTGTATATCAATATAACAATGGCCGATAAAGTTTAGATTGTCAATTAAAAGTGATAAATTAAATGTTTGACAAGAATTTTTTTTCTTATATTTGAGCAAAAATCAAATTGTTAAGACCCTTAATAATATCTGTTAAATGTGTAATTACTTTTAGCTAAAACTGTACGTAAAACACATTTTTCTACATCTCTTTGAATAATTAGAACTGGTTTTTTCTTAACAAATAGGTATTTGAGTATTAATAGAATAGTTTAAAGTTTAAATGTTGTGTAATTATAAAAACCCTTTTAACTATTGTAAATTATAATATTTATTATATAGATTTAAAAAATTCCCATTGTTTTAAAACCTTGATCTTTTAAAACGAACGCAGGATGTAAAATAAAATTTATTTTTAACTAGATTATCAACTAGATTTGAATTAAAACTGAATTATGACTGAACTAGAACTAATATAGAACTCAACTAGAACTAACCTAGAACTAAACTAGAACTAAACTAGAACTGAACTAGAACTGAACTAGAACTTAACTAGAACTAAACTAGAACTAAACTAGAACTGAACTAGAACTGAACTAGAACTGAACTAGAACTGAACTAGAACTGAACTAGAACTAAACTAGAACTGAACTAGAACCGAACTAGAACTGAACTAGAACTGAACCAGAACTGAACTAGAACTGAACTAGAACTGAACTAGAACTGAACTAGAACTGAACTAGAACTGAACTAGAACTGAACTAGAACTGAACTAGAACTGAACTAGAACTGAACTAGAACTGAACTAGAACTGAACTAGAACTGAACTAGAACTGAACTAGAACTGAACTAGAACTGAACTAGAACTCAACTAGAACTCACCTAGAACTCAATTAGAACTCAACTAGAACTCAACTAGAACTCAACTAGAACTCAACTAGAACTGAACTGAACTAGAACTGAACTAGAACTGAACTAGAACTGAACTAGAACTGAACTAGAACTGAACTAGAACTGAACTAGAACTGAACTAGAACTGAACTGGAACTGAACTAGAACTGAACTGAACTAGAACTGAACTAGAACTGAACTAGAACTGAACTAGAACTGAACTTGAACTGAACTAGAACTGAACTAGAACTGAACTAGAACTGAACTAGAACTGAACTAGAACTGAACTAGAACTGAACTAGAACTGAACTAGAACTGAACTAGAACTGAACTAGAACTGAACTAGAACTGAACTAGAACTGAACTAGAACTGAACATAACTGAACTAGAACTGAACTAGAACTGAACTAGAACTGACTAGAACTGAACTAGAACTGAACTAGAACTGAACTAGAACTGAACTAGAACTGAACTAGAACTGAACTAGAACTGACTAGAACTGAACTAGAACTGAACTAGAACTGAACTAGAACTGAACTAGAATAACTGAACTAGAACTGAACTAGAACTGAACTAGAACTGAACTAGAACTGAACTAGAACTGAACTAGAACTGAACTAGAACTGAACTAGAACTGAACTAGAACTGAACTAGAACTGAACTAGAACTGAACTAGAACTGAACTAGAACTGAACTAGAACTGAACTAGAACTGAACTAGAACTGAACTAGAACTGAACTAGAACTGAACTAGAACTGAACTAGAACTGAACTAGAACTGAACTAGAACTGAACTAGAACTGAACTAGAACTGAACTAGAACTGAACTAGAACTGAACTAGAACTGAACTAGAACTGAACTAGAACTGAACTAGAACTGAACTAGAACTGACTAGAACTGAGCTAGAACTGAACTAGAACTGAACTAGAACTGAACTAGAACTGAACTAGAACTGAACTAGAACTGAACTAGAACTGAACTAGAACTGAACTAGAACTGAACTAGAACTGAACTAGAACTGAACTAGAACTGAACTAGAACTGAACTAGAACTGAACTAGAACTGACCTAGAACTGAACTAGAACTGAACTAGAACTGAACTAGAACTGAACTAGAACTGAACTAGAACTGAACTAGAACTGACCTAGAACTGAACTAGAACTAACCTAGAAAACTGACGGTAAAAGTTTATACTTGTCTAAACTTCCTATCAAAAAAATAGAAACAATTCATAAACCTATTTGTTTATCAATATTCAAAGTTAGTTAAATAGAAATTGAAATTATAAAATCTGTAACAAGAGGTGAATCAACTTTGGACTTTGTCCTTACTAAAAGAAATCCAAACACAAAGAGAAATGGGCAGACAACCCGACCGACTAAACACTTGCAATAGTTTGTTATAAATCTCTTTGATGATACTCTAGTTTTATTATTTTTTCGCTGTTTATTTTTGTTATTATTGTTGCTTTTGTTTCGTACAGATAAACAATTTAAATACGAAATAACAACAAAAACAAACCATGGCCTCATCACCCTCTGTCAATGGTTTAACTCATAATCTTAATATATATTTTGTTGCTATTTTTTTTTTTATTATTATTAAAGTACAACAGCAACAAAAAGTTTATTCAATTTATGCTGATTAAATTTTATTTATATTTCAATTAAACTGATTTTTAAACCAAGACTATATATAAAAATAAATATTTTACACTAATAAAAACATGGACAATAATCTCAACTTTAAATTTTAATTTCAGAGAACCAATTCTTATCATTTTACCCGGGAGGAATAATAGCTAAAAATCATTATGGAAATATTTCAAATTTGAAACTAAAAAAGAATTTGGATAGAAGATTAATTACTTCCCACAGAAAAATTAACATTTATTTTGTTTAAATAAAATAAAATGTTTTATTTGAAATTTATATAAATTTGTTAAAATTACATACTTAATAACACTCTCTCGCTTACACTAAGAGAGAAAGAAAGAGAGAGAAAGGGAGAGTGTTCTGAAACGTCAAAAAAGTGCATTTCAACAGCCCAATAAATTCCTTAACAAATTATGGATGGTTTACATCTGGGTAATCAATTATCTAAAGATCAATTGTTGCCTCTGCAACCATCACCCTCATCAGCCGTCTCATCATCATTATCTCTTCAACAACATCAGTTGCAGCATCAGCCTCAATTACAACAACAACATTTATTATTACAAACCCGTACCGGAAGTCAGTCACTTTTGCGCACAAGTAGATCACCATCCGCTACTCGCAGCACCGAACAAAGTAAGTTTAATTGATTTTTTATTCGATTCAATTAATTTATATACATGTACTATTATTCATTTATTATTTATTTGTTGTCGTTATTGTTGTTGTAAATAAATATGTGTGTATATTTAGTAAATAAGAAGTATACCACCTTAAATACAATATATCTCTGTGTGTTTATTGTATTGTTTTTACAAGAACATTTTATATTTTTGTTTAAAATTTTTGTATTGTAAATGTTGTATATTTATTATCACTTTCATATTGTTGTTGTTTATTTTTAATTTATTTTCCATATGTTTTTTGTTCTTGTTTAATGGAAATCCCTTGAAAATCAAGGTTATTTAGATTGGGAGGGCATAGCAAAAGAATTTATATGTTTTTGAAAGTATTAAAGAATCATAACAAATGAAAAAAATTATCGAATACTTATACATTTCTCCATAAAAATATTTTCTAGAATAGAACAGAACTAGAACACAACTAGAACAGAATTAGAACACAACTAAAACAAACCTAGAACTACAACGGAACTACAATAGAACTATAATTAGAAAAGAAGTGGAACAGAACTAGAACAGAACTGGAACAGAACTGGAACAGAACTAGAACAGAACTGGAACAGAACTAGAACTCGAACAGAACTAGAACAGAAATAGAACAGAAATAGAACAGAACTAGAACAGAACTAGAACAGAACTAGAACAGAACTAGAACAGAACTAGAACAGAAATAGAACAGAACTAGAACAGAACTAGAACAGAACTAGAACAGAACTAGAACAGAACTAGAACAGAACTAGAACAGAACTAGAACAGAACTAGAACAGAACTAGAACAGAACTAGAACAGAACTAGAACAGAACAGAACTGGAACAGAACTGGAACAGAACTAGAACAGAACTGGAACAGAACTAGAACTCGAACAGAACTAGAACAGAAATAGAACAGAACTAGAACAGAAATAGAACAGAAATAGAACAGAACTAGAACAGAACTAGAACAGAACTAGAACAGAACTAGAACAGAACTAGAACAGAAATAGAACAGAACTAGAACAGAACTAGAACAGAACTAGAACAGAACTAGAACAGAACTAGAACAGAACTAGAACAGAACTAGACAGACTAGAAAGAACTAGAACAGAACTAGAACAGAACTAGAACAGAACTAGAACAGAACAGAACTGGAACAGAACTGGAACAGAACTAGAACAGAACTGGAACAGAACTAGAACTCGAACAGAACTAGAACAGAAATAGAACAGAAATAGAACAGAACTAGAACAGAACTAGAACAGAACTAGAACAGAACTAGAACAGAACTAGAACAGAACTAGAACAGAACTAGAACAGAACTAGAACAGAACTAGAACAGAACTAGAACAGAACTAGAACAGAACTAGAACAGAACTAGAACAGATCTAGAACAGAACTACAACAGAACTCGAGCAGAACTAGAACTGAACTAGAACTGAACTAGAACTGAACTAGAACTGAACTAGAACTGAACTAGAACTGAACTAGAACTGAACTAGAACTGAACTAGAACTGAACTAGAAGTGAACTAGAACTGAACTAGAACTGAACTAGAACTGAACTAGAACTGAACTAGAACTGAACTAGAATGAACTAGAACTGAACTAGAACAGAACTAGAACAGAACTAGAACAGAACTAGAACAGAACTAGAACAGAACTAGAACAGAACTAGAACAGAACTAGAACAGAACTAGAACAGAACTAGAACAGAACTAGAACAGAACTAGAACAGAACTAGAACAGAACTAGAACAGAACTAGAACAGAACTAGAACAGAACTAGAACAGAACTAGAACAGAACTAGAACAGAACTAGAACAGAACTAGAACAGAACTAGAACAGAACTAGAACAGAACTAGAACAGAACTAGAACAGAACTAGAACAGAACTAGAACAGAACTAGAACTAGAACTAGAACAGAACTAGAACAGAACTAGAACAGAACTAGAGCAGAACTAGAACAGAACTAGAACTAGAACAGAACTAGAACTAGAACAGAACTAGAACAGAACTAGAACAGAACTAGAACAGAACTAGAACAGAACTAGAACAGAACTAGAACAGAACTAGAACAGAACAGAACTAGAACTAGAACAGAATAGAACTAGACAGAACTAGAACAGAAATAGAACAGAACTAGAACAGAACTAGAACAGAACTAGAACAGAACTAGAACAGAACTAGAACAGAACTAGAACAGAACTAGAACAGAACTAGAACAGAACTAGAACAGAACTAGAACTGAACTAGAACAGAACTAGAATAGAATTAGAGCAGAACTAGAACTGAACTAGAACAGATACTAACTGTTGTTACGGTTGCTGTATTGACTATTTCATATGTATATAGTATATGCTATAATCTTGTCTATATTTCAGACTGTTGACTCAGTCATAGTTATATATAATATCATATTTAGTTTTTTTACATAATTTTATTATCTACACTATCTACTTCTTTAATTTCAGTAAAATTATTTTAATATTATGCACGTTTTATTTATACCTATTCATAGTAAATAATTTTTGTTATTGTTTATTTTTATATGTTGTTTATCTTAATTTATCTCAATTTCATATTCTTTTATCACACACAGCTTCATAAAATATAAACAAAAGTTAAAAAACAAAAAAACATAAAGTAATAATTTCAAAAACAAAGAATACAAATGCAATAAAAAAGGACATACAACTTTTGCTACACCATCATTATTCTGTTGTTGTAAATTATTTTAAAACTCAAAATAAATAACGAACTAAATTGTTGCCAAAATAAGTTGCATATTTTGCTCACGCACACATTTATAACATTTTATATATTTATGAAATATATAAAGAAAAATCTGTAAAAAAAACGACAAAAATATATAAAGAAAAATCTCAGCTCTCTTTTTTTTTTCTATTTACTTCACATTTCAATAAAACACGCTCTTCTACTATAAACACCCCACAACTTTTACTCTTAAATTGTAATTTTCACCATTCAATAACTAAAAAAAACAAAACTACATGTATTTGCGAAGCCTAAAAGTCTGCTATAGAAAGTACACCAGAAATTTAAATAATTAATTAATTAATTTGTATGTGATAATTTTTATTTGCTTGTGTCATACATTTAAATGTGCTTCTTCTTCTATTTCTACTTCTGCCACCAAAAAATAGCTTAAATAGTTTATGAAAATAAAGAACTTTTTTACAAAAAATAATAAAATTAAAGAAAATCAATATAAAGACTAATTAACGGATTTACCCCTAAAAACTGCAAACACAACACTGACTTTAAATCGAAATTTAAAAAAAATCTAAAAACACAAAAAATCCATACGCATGAATACAACAACAGTGTCCAGAGAGCGTGATCATCATACTCATCATCATCATCGCGGTGATAGCGCCGAATCAACGTCTTCGGCCGCTGGCGTTACATTCTCATCGAGCACAACCGCAACAGCTGGTGCTACGGCTGCAAGTATAGCAGGCCTAACACCGCCAACGGCAACAAGTGCTACCAGTAGTAGTGGTACTATGACGGGTAGTGTGGGCAGTGGTGGTGGTGTGGGTGTAGTGGGCGTGTCAGCCTTTCGTGGCTTTCGCAGTCAATCGCCCTCGAATCGTCGCAGTCGGGAACGTAATCGTACACACGCTCGCACACACGGCTCGGATCAGGGTGGCCTGTTGGCCTATCATGGCGGCATGGGTGTTAGTGGTATGCCTCTGGGAGGTGTTGGTGGTGATTTAACTAATATGGATATAGGTTTAAGTAGTGCTGGTGGTTCTGGTGGTATTACAGAAGATTCCCGTTTATCAGGTAATTTTGTTAGAAAACTGATAAACAAAATTTCTATTTTAAATTAATTTTTTAAGAAAATCTAAAGTTTTTCTTCATTTTTTGTTTATTTTACAGGCAATGAAGATCTTTGTTATCAATCATTTGTCTCCGATGATTTAGATGGCAATCCTCATGGTTCATTGGGCGATACGAGTAAAAAAACATCATCGCCGTCATGAACGCACTTTAAGTTTACAAGCTTTAGATCGTTTAAATACAAAATTCAATGTACAAAAGAGTCCATACGTAAAGAACAAACTGCCAGAGATGGTTAGTAAGAATTTTGTTATTTCGGAAATGTTGTCATTTTACAATAATTCTATCTTATGTTTTCAGATAATGTTAATGAATATCTAAAATTAGCCGCCAGTGCAGATAAACAGCAATTGCAACGAATAAAGGTAATATTAAGTTCTAGTTCAATTCTAGTTCAATTCTAGTTCAGTTCTGGTTCAGTTGTAGTTCAGTTCTAGTTCAGTTCTAGTTTAGTTCTAGTTCAGTTCTAGTTCTAGTTCAGTTCTAGTTCAGTTCTAGTTCAGTTCTAGTTCAGTTCTAGTTCAGTTCTAGTTCAGTTCTAGTTCAGTTCTAGTTCAGTTCTAGTTCAATTCTAGTTCAATTCTAGTTCAATTCTAGTTCAGTTCTAGTTCAGTTCTAGTTCAGTTCTAGTTCAGTTCTAGTTCAGTTCTAGTTCAGTTCTAGTTCTAGTTCTAGTTCAGTTCTAGTTCAGTTCTAGTTCAGTTCTAGTTCAGTTCTAGTTCAGTTCTAGTTCAGTTCTAGTTCAGTTCTAGTTCAGTTTCTAGTCAGTTCTAGTTCAGGTTCTAGTTCAGTTCTAGTTCAGTTCTAGTTTCAGTTCTAGTTCCAAGTTCGAGTTCAGTTCTAGTTCAAGTTCTAGTTCTAGTTTCAGTTTCAGTTCTAGTTCTAGTTCAGTTCTAGTTCAGTTCTATTTCAGTTCTAGTTCAGTTCAGTTCTATTCAGTTCTAGTTCAGTTCTAGTTCTAGTTCGTTTTAGTTCAGTTCTAGTTTAGTTCTAGTTCAGTTCTAGTTCAGTTCTAGTTCAGTTCTAGTTCAGTTCTAGTTCAGTTCTAGTTCAGTTCTAGTTCAGTTCTAGTTCAGTTCTAGTTCAGTTCTAGTTCAGTTCCTGTTCAGTTCTAGTTCAGTTCTAGTTCAGTTCTAGTTCAGTTCTAGTTCAGTTCTAGTTCAGTCTAGTTCAGTTTCTAGTTCAGTTCTAGTTTCAGTTCTAGTTCAGTTCTAGTTCAGTTCTAGTTCAGTTCTAGTTCAGTTCCTAGTTCAGTTCTAGTTCAGTTCTAGTTCAGTTCTAGTCAGTTCTAGTTCAGTTCTAGTTCAGTTCTAGTTCAGTTCTAGTTCAGTTCTAGTTCAGTTCTAGTTCAGTTTCTAGGTTCAGGTTCTAAGTTCAGTTCTAGTACAGTTCTAGTTCAATTCTAGTTCTAGTTCAGTTCTAGTTCAGTTCTAGTTCAGTTTCTACGGTCTTAAACGTTTCTAGTTCAGTTCTAGTTCAGTTCTAGTTCAGTTCTAGTTCAGTTCTAGTTCAGTTCTAGTTCAGTTCTAGTTCAGTTCTAGTTCAGTTCTAGTTCAGTTCTAGTTCAGTTCTAGTTCAGTTCTAGTTCAGTTCTAGTTCAGTTCTAGTTCAGTTCTGCTTTTCAGTTCTATTCAGTTCTAGTTCAGTTCTAGTTCAGTTCTGGGAGTTTCAGTCTAGTTTCAGTTCTCGTTCAGTTCTAGTTCAGTTCTAGTTCAGTCGAGTCTAGTTCATTCTAGTTCAGTCTAGTTTATAGTCTTAACTGTTATTAAAACTAGGGTAATGTTAATCCAATTTTAAACTTTTTTTACAGGCTGTTTTCGAAAAGAAAAATCAAAAAAGCGCACACACTATTTCCCAATTACAAAAGAAACTTGACAGTTACACGAAACGTGTCAAAGATTTACAAAATCAACAATTTCATAACAAATCACAGCACCGACAACCTCGTGAAGTTTTAAGAGATGTGGGTCAGGGTTTAAGGTAATTTATATATTCAAACATTTTAGCTTTTTAAATCAAATAGCCTAAGATTTATCATTAGAATATGTTTTTCATTAAATAATGCTTCATGTTTCTTAAATACAAATAAAATACTGATATTACTTTTTATGACAGAAATGTTGGTGGTAATATACGTGACGGCATTACTGGATTCTCAGGGTCTGTTATGTCGAAACCTAGAGAATTTGCACATTTGATTAAGAACAAATTTGGCAGTGCTGATAATATCAATCAAATGTCAGGTGGGTGTTCTGTTCTTCTTTAGTTAACTCTGTTGTATAAAGTTTTTTACTAATTTCGTATTCTAATTTCAGAATCTGAATTGAATAGTTTAAATATGCCTGTGAATCAACATGATATGTTGGGCAGTACTACGCCTAACAATGCTATACCCACCGCTTCAACGGGTTCGGGTGGTGGTGGTGGGATTAATACCGGTGGTGCTGGTAGTGGTAAATTAATAGTGAAAATGGCAGCGAATGTAGTAGCGTCACAAGTGAGAGTATACCAGCCGGGTAAGTTAATAGAATAAAACAAAAAATATATAAAAAACTGAATGATATACATATTTTTAATTATTTACCTTTCTTATTTATTTTTGTTCTATTTCTCAGCTCTGGAAAAAGTCAATCGGGTGCCAGCCAGTATCATATTGTTTTAAAGTCCCTACTAACCGAATTGGCCGAACGAAAAGCAGAAAATGAAAAATTAGCTGAGCGTGTGGAACGTTTAGAGGTAGATTTATTTATTTTTATTAGACCAAAGTTTGGTGTGTTTATAACTTTTGATTTGTATTGCAGAATGCTCAAAAGGAGGTGAACAATTTGACGGCGACACTAGAAAGTGAACGTTATCGTGCTGAAAGTCTAGAGGAACAAATTAATGATTTAACGGAATTACATCAGGTGAGTGGCGTTTGTGTTTCAATAACTTTTAAAAATTATACTTTTGTTCAAGTCGAAGACTCTAGTCCAACTAGAGCCAAGACTATAGTGCAACTTTTGTTAATAGTATAGTCCAAATAAAGTCAAGTTTATAGTCCAAATATAACCAATAAGATAGTCAAGTTACTGTCAACAAATAGTTCAACTATAGTCAAGAAAATAGTCCTACTATAGTCTAACTATAGTCAAGACTAAATATAACATCATATAGTCACGACCAGCAATAGTCAAGGTTATAGTTCAGTTCTAGATCAGTTCTAGTTCAGTTCTAGTTCAGTTCTAGTTCAGTTCTAGTTCAGTTCTAGTTCAGTTCTAGTTCAGTTCTAGTTCAGTTCTAGTTCAGTTCTAGTTCAGTTCTAGTTCAGTTCTAGTTCAGTTCTAGTTCAGTTCTAGTTCAGTTCTAGTTCAGTTCTAGTTCAGTTCTAGTCAGTTCTAGTTCGTTCTAGTTCAGTCAGTCCGTTCTAGTTCAGTTCTAGTTCAGTTCTAGTCAGTTCTAGTTCAGTTCTAGTTCAGTTCTCGTTTCAGTTCTAGTTCAGTTCTAGTTCAGTTCTAGTTCAGTTCTAGTTCAGTTCGAGTTCAGTTCTAGTTCAGTTCTAGTTCAGTTCTAGTCAGTTCTAGTAGTTCTAGTTCAGTTCTAGTTCAGTTCTAGTTCAGTTCTAGTCAGTTCTAGTCAGTTCTAGTTCAGTTCTAGTTCTAGTTCAGTTCTAGTAGTTCTAGTCAGTTCTAGTTCAGTTCTTAGTTCAGTTCTAGTTCATTCAGTTCTAGTTCGTCTAGTTCAGTTCTAGTTCAGTTCTAGTTCAGTTCTAGTTCAGTTCTAGTTCAGTTCTAGTTTCAGTTCTAGTTCAGTTCTAGTTCAGTTCTAGTTCAGTCTAGTTTCAGTTCTAGTTCAGTTCTAGTCAGTTCTAGTTCAGTTCTAGTTCAGTTCTAGTTCAGTTCAGTTCTAGTTCAGTTCTAGTTCAGTTCTAGTTCAGTTCTAGTTCAGTTCTAGTTCAGTTCTAGTTCAGTTCTAGTTCAGTTCTAGTTCAGTTCTAGTTCAGTTCTAGTTCAGTTCTAGTTCAGTTCTAGTTCAGTTCTAGTTCAGTTCTAGTTCAGTTCTAGTTCAGTTCTAGTTCAATTCTAGGTCAGTTCTAGTTCAGTTCTAGTTCAGTTCTAGTTCAGTTCTAGTTCAGTTCTAGTTCAGTTCTAGTTCAGTTCTAGTTCAGTTCTAGTTCAGTTCTAGTTCAGTTCTAGTTCAGTTCTAGTTCAGTTCTAGTTCAGTTCTAGTTCAGTTCTATTTCAGTTCTAGTTCAGTTCTAGTTCAGTTCTAGTTCAGTTCTAGTTCAGTTCTAGTTCAGTTCTAGTTCAGTTCTAGTTCAGTTCTAGTTCAGATCTAGTTCAGTTCTAGTTCAGTTCTAGTTCAGTTCTAGTTCAGATCTAGTTCAGTTCTAGTTCAGTTCTAGTTCAGTTCTAGTTCAGTTCTAGTTCAGTTCTAGTTCAGTTCCAGTTCAGTTCTAGTTCAGTTCTAGTTCAGTTCTAGTTCAGTTCTAGTTCAGTTCTAGTTCAGTTCTAGTTCAGTTCTAGTTCAGTTCTAGTTCAGTTCTAGTTCAGTTCTAGTTCAGTTCTAGTTCAGTTCTAGTTCAGTTCAGTTCTAGTTCAGTTCTAGTTCAGTTCTAGTTCAGTTCTAGTTCAGTTCTAGTTCAGTTCTAGTTCAGTTCTAGTTCAGTTCTAGTTCAGTTCTAGTTCAGTTCTAGTTCAGTTCTAGTTCAGTTCTAGTTCAGTTCTAGTTCAGTTCTAGTTCAGTTCTAGTTCAGTTCTAGTTCAATTCTAGGTCAGTTCTAGTTCAGTTCTAGTTCAGTTCTAGTTCAGTTCTAGTTCAGTTCTAGTTCAGTTCTAGTTCAGTTCTAGTTCAGTTCTAGTTCAGTTCTAGTTCAGTTCTAGTTCAGTTCTAGTTCAGTTCTAGTTCAGTTCTAGTTCAGTTCTAGTTCAGTTCTAGTTCAGTTCTAGTTCAGTTCTAGTTCAGTTCTAGTTCAGTTCTAGTTCAGTTCTAGTTCAGATCTAGTTCAGTTCTAGTTCAGTTCTAGTTCAGTTCTAGTTCAGATCTAGTTCAGTTCTAGTTCAGTTCTAGTTCAGTTCTAGTTCAGTTCTAGTTCAGTTCTAGTTCAGTTCCAGTTCAGTTCTAGTTCAGTTCTAGTTCAGTTCTAGTTCAGTTCTAGTTCAGTTCTAGTTCAGTTCTAGTTCAGTTCTAGTTCAGTTCTAGTTCAGTTCTAGTTCAGTTCTAGTTCAGTTCTAGTTCAGTTCTAGTTCAGTTCTAGTTCAGTTCTAGTTCAGTTCTAGTTCAGTTCTAGTTCAGTTCTAGTTCAGTTCTCGTTCAGTTCTAGTTCAGTTCTAGTTCAGTTCTAGTTCAGTTCTAGTTCAGTTCTAGTTCAGTTCTAGTTCAGTTCTAGTTCAGTTCTAGTTCAGTTCTAGTTCAGTTCTAGTTCAGTTCTAGTTCAGTTCTAGTTCAGTTCTAGGTCTAGTTCAGTTCTAGTTCAGTTCTAGTCAGTTCTAGTTCAGTTCTAGTTTAGTTCTAGTCAAAATATAATGATTTTCGAAAACTTGTTTTATAATTTGCAAAATTCTCTTCTTTACAGAATGAAATCGAAAATCTAAAACAAGCTATAGCCGATATGGAAGAAAAGGTGCAATATCAAAGCGATGAACGTCTGCAAGATGTCAATGAAGTTTTAGAAAATTGTCAAACTAGAGTAAGTTGAAAAATAACTTTAAAATACACTTTTCTAATAGAAAAAAATTAAACTAAAAACTATCTCTAGATTTCAAAAATGGAACATTTATCTCAACAACAATATGTAACGGTCGAGGGTATAGACAATTCAAATGCCCGAGCTTTGGTGGTAAAACTAATAAATGTGGTTTTAACCATATTACAAGTAGTGCTATTACTAGTGGCCACAGCGGCCGGTATTATAATGCCATTTTTAAAAACAAGGTAAGTAGCATTTTCTATTTATATTTGAAAATTCATTTTAAAACTTATTTCTGAAAAAACACATTGCAGAGTCCGCGTTTTAACCACTTTCTTATCGATATTTCTTATAATTTGTGTGATACGCCAATGGCCTGATGTTCAGGATATTGGCGCTGGTTTATTGCGTCATTTAAAACAGTCGTTGGTTGTTAAATAGATATTTTTTTATATAAACGTGCTTGTCTGTATATAAAAAAGAAAAAATATAAACTCTTTATTTTGTTTTTGTATTAAAATCAAAGAGCTTAAGATAATGATGTAAAAATTTAAACAAAAATATTAAGCACAGTCCGTTAATATATTTAATATTTAATAAATAAGTTAGTGAAAGTAAAAAAATATTAAATTAAAATAAAAACAAATTCCTAAAAATCATATATTACATACATACAAAAAACCAAGCATCACTTATATATATTATATATTAATTAAATACATAAACACCACCATTTAGACTACAACAGAACCACATCGACCACCTTCATTCAAAGTTTTTATAATTTCCTTTTATTTTGGAAAATTTAAAATGAAAATTCTAAAATCCCATCATATTTATACATACTTTAGTTTTAGTGTAATATAATAATAATAATAAAACATAAAGAAAATGTAGCTATGATTAGTAAAAAAGAATGAAAAAACCCAACCACAATTATTAGCGTTTATGTTTAGAATTCATTTTTTTATATAAAATATATAATAATAAAAGAAATTCAAAAAAAATTTAAAATATGTAATAGTTTTATTAAAATTATTAAGATTGTTTAACAATAGTTAAGTTTTAATTTTAAATTTTATAATGTTTTTTTAATTTTTGTCAAGGATTATGACTTTGTAATAGAATTTTCACGAACATTCCTTTTATAAAAAGTAGGAAATAAAGAGCGAATGTTGCCCTAAAGAGCTGTATAATTGAAAGATAATGAATAGCGAATGTTTCTCTAGAGCACTACAATTTAAATAATGTCTTTACCACAAGAGAATTTAAACTAAAACCATCTATTTATTTCTTCGCGAATGTTCTTGGAACTCTAAGGAAGAGAACAAATCGCAAATGTTCCTAAAGAGCTTAATAATATTGTATTTGTATATAATCCTAAATACTAGATTTTACATTCTAAAAGTCTTTTTCACGATTCACGATCGTTCTTCGCGAATGTTCTTGGAACTCAAAGGAAAAAGGGAACTAATAGCAAATGTTTCTCTTGAGCACTGAAAGTTTTATTTCTAAAATTTCTTTACCATAAAAAAGTTTAATTTAAAACCATCTATTTATTTCTTCGCGAACGTTATTGGAACTAAAATGAGAGAACAAATCGCGAATGTTCCTAAAGAGCTCAATTATAGGACATTTTAAAAAAAATCTTAATACTAGAATTTAGCATTTTTCATGATAACGAACTTAAAATCGTTCCTCGAATAAAAAAGGAACTAATAGCGAATGTGAAAAAAGTGAAAGTGTATGTTTTATTCCTAAAAGTCTTTACCATAAGAAATCTTATAAATTAAAATCAATTATTGATTGATATTTAACGTTCTGGGAAATAATTAGAGAATGAATCGCGAATGTTTACGAACATTTTTTTACTCTAACGCAGTTTATGGAATTTTTCGCGAATATTCCTGGAATAAAAAAAGAGAAACAAATCGCGAATGTTCCACGAGAGCTCAAAGCGTAAGAAAATTTATATTGAAAACCTTTTAATTCCACTATAGTGCTTTAAATTTTTCACGAATATTCCCTGATTAGGGAATAAATCACGAATATTTCTTTAGACTTCAATAATTAGAAGTTTCAAAAGTTTTCTATTGTATTTTATAATATAACTTAGAGACTATATTATAGTTTCCAATAGCCTGTTTAAGAATCTCCAACTAAAGCTTTCTTTTGTAATCTAAATGTATGGAAAACATGTTTCGTTTCCACTAGTTCGAATAAAGTTTTTATTTCTAACAAAAAGTTAAAACTATTTATTAGTTTCATGTTAAAATTTAGAACTAAAATAAAATATAATTAAAAACTTATTGAAATTCTCGCGAATATTCCTGGAGTAGGGAACAAATCGTGAATATTCTGGGAATCAATAATTGAAAGTTCTAAGAGGTTTTGTTCTAAATGTATGGAAAACATGTTTCGTTTCCACTTGTTCGAATAAAGTTTTTATTTCTAACAAAATGTTAAAACTCTTTATTAGTTTTATGTTAAAATTTAGAACTAAAATAAATTAAAATTAAAAACCTATTGAATTTCTCGCGAATATTCTTGGAGTAAAGAACAAATCGTGATTGCTACTCTAGGAACAATAATTAAAAGTTTCTAAAGGTTTCTATGGTAGTTTACGATATATTTAGGTAACAGATTTTAGATTCGAATAGCCAGTTTCAGGATCTCGAATTTAAGCTTTCTTTTGTGTTCCGGATGAATGAAAAAGTGGAGAATTTTTAAATTAAAAAAGGATTTTTTTTCTAAGAAAAATATCTTTTGATATAGTTGGTCAAGGTCTGGGCTACTAGTCCATCAGTAACCCTGACTATACTTGGTCATTAGTAATTACTTTTGAAAGACTTTGTTTTGATTATAGTTGGGATATTGGCATGACTATATTTGTACTATTATAGTCTTGACTGTAGTTAGACTTTAGTCTTGATTTTAGTGTGTCCATAGCTTTTACTATAGTTGGTCTATAGTTTTGTCTATAATTGGTTCATAAGCTTGATTATAGTTGGACTATATTTGAACTAAAGTATTGACTATAGACTATATCTTAATGATTTAAGTGTTCACTAAAGACCGAATAAGGTTTTAGCAAAAGTTGGAGTTAAATTCTGACTATAGTTTAACTTTGTTTTAACTACTTTACCATTATAGTTTTGACTATAGTTTTGAATATAATTTTGACTATTATTGTTCTATAGTTGGACTAAAGCTTTAATTATATTTGAGCTATTGTCTTGACTATAGTTGGACTATAATTATGGTTAAAAATTTTAACAATAGTTGAACTAAAGTCTCGTCTATAGTTGGTTTATAGTATTGTCTACAATCTTGTCTATAGTTAGAACATAGCAGTACCTTACACTTGACTATTATTAGGGCTATTGTCTTGACTATAGCTGTTCTATAGTTTAAACTATAGATTTCATAAGATTACTTGATAAAGTTTTCATATTTTATATAACATTTGTAAAAAGAGTTCCTTAAACCAATCAAAACATTAAAAACCTCTTAACAACATTAAAGCATTTAAAAACCCATCCCACCCTTATTAAAAAACTATTACTAAAATTACCCCTTTTAAACTATTGTTAAACAATTTTTATAAATAAAATTTTAATATTACTACAACAACAACAACTAAAAGTATTTAATTTGCCCAAAAATTTTGAATTAAAAGTCCAAAAAGAAAACAAACTATTGTAAATATAAAACGAAAAACAAATTTTCTAAAATAATCTTTAAACAAATTTGTATTGTTAAATTTAAATATTTAGATAAAAGCAAAAGAAAACAAATATTTTTTCAAAAATTATAACGAAAACGATACCAAAAGTGAAATTGATTAAATAAATAAAGAAATAAAATTTAAAAATAAACACTTTTTTCCTAAAATAAAATAAATCAAATTTAAATTAATTACACAATGACTTTAACCTACCAATACATATAAAGAAATAACTGTAAAGGAAATTTAAGAAAACTTAAGAAATTTGAAAACATTTAAAAGAATTTCAGGCTAAACTGCCTTAATCTTCTAAACTTTTAAGTTTTATTAAAGTTTTTAAATTTCTAGTACAGTTTTAAACATAAACTAAAACACTATTAAATCCCTTTTAAATAAATAATTTATTTGTTTAAACTAAAATAATAATAATACTGGATATAAAAATATAACAAATACCTATAGCTTAAAACTTAAACGACGAATATAGTTTTTAAATTATACATAAATTTTTCTACTTCCTCTCTCTCTCTCTCTCTCTCTTTTCTAACTCTCTTACTCAAAATCAAAATAACTTTTTCAACAATTTTTCTTTTAAATGATTTAATATTAGCAATTGTTAATAGTAATTAAACTAATTTTTGCTAATAACTATAATTTTAGTAAGAAAGTTTACAAAAAAAAAGTGATTGTATTGTAATAATAGTTTTAATTAATTAATAATAAAACAAAACTTAATTGTATACAAAAAAAATTAAAATTGATGTAATATTTTTTTAAATAAGTTTATAAATATATAGAATTCTTTTCGTTTTTTTTTAAAGGCTCTTTTATGATTTGATATTTATATAAATTATTATTATTCTTTATATATTTATATGTATAATGGTAAAAAACAGATTTTTTTATTATTCTTATTTATATTTATGATGAATAGCAAATAATAAAAAACCAACAACAAGAAAATATAAATAAAAGAAATATTAAACAAAAAAAGGAAATTTCAAACAAATTGAACAAACCATGACTTTGAAGGCAAATAGATAAAGGTAAGTGCAACACAACAAAAAAAAAAAAAAAAAACAATTGTTAAAATGAGATCTACCATAAACAAACTTTAATTGAAAACCTTTTGTTAATTAACTTTTACGCAAACGTTCCTGGAATGAAAAGGAAAGGAATGAATTACATACAAATGTTACTCTAGAGCTCTATAATTGAAAGTTACTAAAGTGTAGTTGTGTAGATGTTCCTAAAGCAACATGTTTTAGTTTATAAAAGATAGTTGAAGAACTGGTTTAGATACTAGATTTTAGATAATATAAGCCTGTTTCTCGATCTCGAACTAAAGCTTTCTTACATATTTTAGTAAAAAGGTTTCATTAGTTCCAATGAGAAAAAAAAAACGGTGTTAGACCCTCGGTACAGCTTACAAATAGTATAGCATTATTAAGATCCTATGTAAAGGCCTTTGGGAGCATTGTTAGAACTGTAGAACAAGGACTCGATTTTAACTAGGCTAGTCTATGGTCTAGTCAATAGTTCAGTTTATACTCTATTCTATAGTTTAGTCAGTAGTGTAGTCTATGGTCTATAGTCTAGTCTATAGTCTAGTCTATAGTCTAGTCTATAGTCTAGTCTATAGTCTAGTCTATAGTCTAGTCTATAGTCTAGTCTATAAACTAGTCTATAGTCTAGTCTATAGTCTAGTCTATAGTCTAGTCTAGTCTAGTCTAGTCTATAGTCTAGTCTATAGTCTAGTCTATAGTCTAGTCTATAGTCTAGTCTATAGTCTAGTCTATAGTCTAGTCTATAGTCTAGTCTATAGTCTAGTCTATAGTCTAGTCTATAGTCTAGTCTATAGTCTAGTCTAGTCTATAGTCTAGTCTATAGTCTAGTCTATAGTCTAGTCTATAGTCTAGTCTATAGTCTAGTCTATAGTCTAGTCTATAGTCTAGTCTATAGTCTAGTCTATAGTCTAGTCTATAGTCTAGTCTATAGTCTAGTCTATAGTCTAGTCTATAGTCTAGTCTATAGTCTAGTCTATAGTCTAGTCTAGTCTATAGTCTAGTCTATAGTCTAGTCTATAGTCTAGTCTATAGTCTAGTCTATAGTCTATAGTCTAGTCTATAGTCTAGTACTATAGTCTAGTTCTATAGTCTAGTCTATAGTCTAGTCTATAATCTAGTCTATAGTCTAGTCTATAGTCTAGACTATAATCTAGTCTATAGTCTAGTCTATAGTCTAGTCTATAGTCTAGTCTATAGTCTAGTCTATAGTCTAGTCTATAGTCTAGTCTATAGTCTAGTCTATAGTCTAGTCTATAGTCTAGTCTATAGTCTAGTCTATAGTCTAGTCTATAGTCTAGTACTATAGTCTAGTCTATAGTCTAGTCTATAGTCTAGTCTATAGTCTAGTCTATAGTCTAGTCTATAGTCTAGTCTATAGTCTAGTCTATAGTCTAGTCTATAGTCTAGTCTATAGTCTAGTCTATAGTCTAGTCTATAGTCTAGTCTATAGTCTAGTCTATAGTCTAGTCTATAGTCTAGTCTAGTCTATAGTCTAGTCTAGTCTATAGTCTAGTCTATAGTCTAGTCTATAGTCTAGTCTATAGTCTAGTCTATAGTCTAGTCTATAGTCTAGTCTATAGTCTAGTCTATAGTCTAGTCTATAGTCTAGTCTATAGTCTAGTCTATAGTCTAGTCTATAGTCTAGTCTATAGTCTAGTCTATAGTCTAGTCTATAGTCTAGTCTATAGTCTAGTCTATAGTCTAGTCTATAGTCTAGTCTATAGTCTAGTCTATAGTCTAGTCTATAGTCTAGTCTATAGTCTAGTCTATAGTCTAGTCTATAGTCTAGTCTATAGTCTAGTCTATAGTCTAGTCTATAGTCTAGTCTATAGTCTAGTCTATAGTCTAGTCTATAGTCTAGTCTATAGTCTAGTCTATAGTCTAGTCTATAGTCTAGTCTATAGTCTAGTCTATAGTCTAGTCTATAGTCTAGTCTATAGTCTAGTCTATAGTCTAGTCTATAGTCTAGTCTATAGTCTAGTCTATAGTCTAGTCTATAGTCTAGTCTATAGTCTAGTCTAGTCTAGTCTATCTAGTCTAGTCTATAGTCTAGTCTATAGTCTAGTCTAGTCTAGTCTAAAGTCTAGTCTATAGTCTAGTCTCTAGTCTAGTCTATAATCTAGTCTATAGTCTAGTCTATAGTCTAGTCTATAGTCTAGTCTATAGTCTAGTCTATAGTCTAGTCTATAGTCTAGTCTATAGTCTAGTCTATAGTCTAGTCTATAGTCTAGTCTATAGTCTAGTCTATAGTCTAGTCTATAGTCTTGTCTATAGTCTTGTATATAGTCTTGTCTATAGTCTAGTCTATAGTCTAGTCTATAGTCTAGTCTATAGTCTAGTCTTTAGTCTAATATATAGTCTAGTCTATAGTCTATTCTATAGTCTAGTTTATAGTCTAGCTTATAGACTAGGCTATCGTCTAGTCTTTAGTCTAGTTTATTCTTTTGTCTAGGCTTTAGTGTAGTCTGTATTCTAGTCAGTAGTCTAGTTTATAGTCTCTTCTGTAGTTTAGTTTATAGTCTATTCTATAGACTATTCTATAGTCAAATCTATAGTATAGTCTTGTCTATATTCATTAGTGTAGCCGATAGTCTAGTCTATAGTCTAATCTTTAGTCTAGTCTATAGTGTGGTCTAGTTTAGAATATTGTCTATAGTTTAGTTGATGGTCTAGTCTCCATATAGTCCAGTTTATAGTCTAGTCTATAGCAATTCCACAGATTTAAAATATTTGCCATTGACAAATTCTATTATTTATATATCGTGTTGCTCTATCACAATTTAAGTTAAATACTTTAAAATTTTCTCACATACTTTAAGGCTTTCATTAAACTTTAATATATAAAACACCCTGTCATCTTTAATATCTACCGGGTGTATCAAATACTTTTTCAGGCCTAAAACTAGGCTGTACTAATTATTTTTGCAGAAAAAAAAACACCTTGCTGAGTTTTCTAACATTCTGCAAGCCTGGTGTTAAGCGAAAATTTTGTAGATTTGCCTGTTTTGGCAAAACAATTTTTTAACAATGCTGTTTAACAGTGACATGTTAAAATTAACATGAATTGCTTAAAAACAAAAGGAGATGTTTAGAAATGCTATATTTTTAGTATTTCTTAATGGATTTCCTTAAAAGAGGTGTTTTTGAAAAGGTAAGAAGTGAAATTTTTATTTTGTGAAATATTTTTTTTGATAAGTTATTAAATAATTTAATTTTTTATAAAACTTTATACTTACTAAAGCACTTTTCCATTAAAACTCCTTTAAAATGTTTGTATTTTGAGAAAATTTTTATTATATTGTTTTTCTTATATAATTTTTTTGGTTTCTTTTTATTTGGTTTATTAATTCATTTATGCGTTTTTTAAACATTGTACATCAAACTAAGCTTTGGTTTTATACTTTTTTTTGGGGGAGGGGTTGTTTTGTTTTTTTTTTTTTTTATATATAATTTCATTTAAGCGTTACTAAGTATATAATTTTTTGTTTTTTTAGATTTTTTTATAATTTTTATTTTTAAGATTTTTGTATGACTTTTTTTCAAATTTTTTACAGTTAAAGTTTTAAATGCGTTAAATATTTTCTTTTGACTATTTGATTTTTTTTATACAATACACATTTTGTTTTTGTATTTAAGTATTTATTTATAGTTTTCTTTTGTTGTTTTTTATTATAAATGCAATTATCAAGTAATGAAAACAGAAACAGTTAAGAAAACTAAAAGAAAATTTGAAAAAAAAAAAATTAAAAAATGTAATAAAATTTTAAAAAATTATAAAGAAATCAATAGGAATCAACATACGTACAAACTATTTTCAAGATTATTCGACTTTAGCTTCTTCGACTTTAGAATTAGTTTTTAAAGTAGAATATTTTTCAAAATTTTAACTTTTCTTTAAAAAAGTTAGTTTTGAAAGGTCTACCATTTATGAAACTTGCAACGTTAGATTGAAATAAAGTTATTGTTTTCAAAATCGAAACCAAAATCGTTGAAAAAATAACAAGTTTCGCTGTTGTTGGAAGTTCTTCCTAGATGAAATAACATTCGGTTGATACAGCTGTTGCAGTGTTGACTATCTTGGGCCGATGGAGATGCGTACCGTTCCGGAGAACCAATTACCTTATAGATCTAATACAAAATCAGAATTTTCACAAAAACTGTAAAATTTAACTTTAAGAAGAAATTTTTGAAATAAAAATAAAAAATAACACTTTTTTAAATTCTTTTAAAAATAAACCACAAATAATTAATTTATTCTTTGTGTATATTTTTCTTTGTAGTTTTTCTTTAATAAAATTGTAAAACTTTTTACTTGGTTTTAACAAATATTCTTAAAATAAAGATTTATAATAAAAATTTGAGAAAAAAAAAACAAATAATTAAGAATAAAGTAATAAAATTAAAAACAAAAAAAGTGAAACTTAACTTAAAACAATAATAAATTCATAAAATATTCAAACATTTTAAAAACAATTTAGAAAAAATAATTAAGTCCCAGATATTTTTATAAAAAGTTTGCAAATAATTGAAAAATTTTCTATTCAGTATTAAATCTTTTCTTACCAAAATCTGTTCATCATTATTCAATACTTTTTATAGTTAATTTTCTTTATACTTATAAATTAAATTTAAATTATATGTTTAATTTTTGGGTTCCTTAAATAAATTTTAAGACAAATTCTTATAAATAATAATAGTAATTATTTAAATAGTTAAGTATAATTATAATATTTTTTTAATATAATTTAATTAATATAATAATATTGTGACAACACTAGATTGAAGACTACGTTTTTTGTTTTTTCTTTTATATATATTGTTTTGATTACAAAGAACTTACAAGTTGTAAAAATGTTTTCTAAGAGGAGGGGAAAAAAAACAAGATTAAATATAAACTTGAATATACAAAACCCCACAAAGGACAAGTCCATAGACTAGTCAATAGTCAAGTCCATAGACTAGTTCATATATAAGTGAAAAGTCTGATTCAAAGAGTAGCCAATAGATAAATTCATAGGCTCTTTTATATATTAGTTAAAAGACTAGCTAATAGACTAGTGCATAGACTAGTCAATAGTCAAGTCCATATACTAGTCATTATATTAGCCAATAGATAAGTTCATAGACTAGTTCATAGACTAATCAATGGCCTAGTTAATAGACAGGTCAATAGACTTCTTAATAGACTAGTCAATAGACAAGTCTATAGACTTGTCAATAGACAAGTCCATAGACTAGTCAATAGACAAGTCCATAAACTAGTCAATGGATAACTCCATAGACTAGTCAATAGACAAGTCTATAGACTAGTCAATAGACAAGTCTATAGACTAGTCAATAGACAAGTCTATAGACTAGTCAATAGACAAGTCTATAGACTAGTCAATAGACAAGTCTATAGATTAGTCAATAGACAAGTCCATATACTAGTCAATAGACAAGTCCATCAATAGACTAGACAATAGAAAAGTCCATAGACTAGTCAATAGACAAGTCTATAGACTAGTCACTAGACAAATCCATAGACTAGTCAATAGACAAGACCATCCATAGACTAGTCAATAGAGTAGTCCATAGACTAGTCAATAGACAAGTCCATAGACTAGTCAATAGACAAGTCCATAGACTAGTCAATAGACAAGTCTATAGACTAGTCAATAGACAAGTCCATAGACTAGTAATAGACAAGTCCATATACTAGTCAATAGAGTAGTCCATAGACTAGTAATAGACAAGTCCATATACTAGTCAATAGAGTAGTCCATAGACTAGACAATAGGCAAGTCCATAGACTAGTCAATAGAGTAGTCCATAGACTAGTCAATAGACAAGTCCATAGACTAGTCAATAGACAAGTCCATAGACTAGTCAATAGACAAGTCCATAGACTAGTCAATAGACAAGTCCATAGACTAGTCAATAGACAAGTCTATAGACTAGTCCATAGACTAGTCAACAGACAAGTCCATAGACTAGTCAATAGACAAGTCCATAGACTAGTCAATGGACAAGTCCATAGACTAGTCAATAGACAAGTTCATAGACTAGTCAATAGTTAAGTCCATAGACTAGTCAATTGACAAGTCCATAGACTAGTCAATAGACAAGTCCATAGACTAGTCAATAGACAAGTTCTTAGACTAGTCAATAGTTAAGTCCATAGACTAGTCAATAGAGTAGTCCATAGACTAGTCAATAGAGTAGTCAATAGACAAGTCTATAGACTAGTCAATAGACAAGTCCATAGACTAGTCAACAAACAAGCCCATAGACTAGTCAATAGACAAGTCCATAGACTAGTCAATAGACAAGTCCATAGACTAGTCTATAGACAAGTCCATAGACTAGTCAATAGACAAGTTCATAGACTAGTCAATAGTTAAGTCCATAGACTAGTCAATAGACAAGTCCATAGACTAGTCAATAGACAAGTTCATAGACTAGTCAATGGACAAGTTTATAGACTAGTCAATAGATAAGTCCATAGACTAGTCAATAGACAAGTCCATAGACTAGTCAATAGACAAGTCCATAGACTAGTCAATAGACAAGTTCATAGACTAGTCAATAGTTAAGTCCGTAGACTAGTCAATAGACAAGTCCATTGACTAGTCAATAGACAAGTTCATAGACTAGTCAATAGTTAAGTTCATAGACTAGACAATAGACAAGTCCATAGACTAGTCAATGGACAAGTTTATAAACTAGTCAATAGATAAGTCCATAGACTAGTCAATAGACAAGTCCATAGACTAGTCAATAGACAAGTCCATAGACTAGTCAATAGACAAGTCCATAGACTAGTCAATAGTTAAGTCCGTAGACTAGTCAATAGACTAGTCAATAGACAAGTTCATAGACTAGTCAATAGTTAAGTCCATAGACTAGTCCATAGACTAGTCAATAGACAAGTTCATAGACAAGTTCATAGACTAGTCAATAGACAAGTTCATAGACTAGTCAATAGACAAGTCCATAGACTAGTTAATAGACAAGTCGATAGACTAGTCAATAGACAAGTCCATAGACTAGTCAATAGACAAGTCCATAGACTAGTCAATAGACAAGTCCATAGACTAGTCAATAGAGAAATCCATAGACTAGTCAATAAACAAGTCCATAGACTAGTCAATAGACAAGTCCATAGACTAGTCATTGGACAAGTTTATAGACCATTCAATAGATAAGTCCATAGACTAGTCCACCGATCAGTCAATAGACTTGTTAATAGAATAATCAGTGGACTAGTTAATAGACTAATGAATAGACAAGTTCATAGAGTACTTCATAGTATATTCAACACACAAGTCCATAGGCTAGTGGACCAGTTAATATAATAGTTAATGGACAAGTCCATAGATTAGTCAATAGACAAGTTTATTATTATAATCATAAGACTAATCAATAGACTGCTTCATATAATAGTAAAAAAAAACTACTCTATAGACTAGTCAAAGTCTAGTTCATGAACAAGTCAATAGTCAAGTCCATTGACTAGACAGACTACTTTCCCATATCTGTTCTGGTCTCTGCTCCATCTCTCTCTCTCTTAGAAAACATTTTTCTTTTCCCATTTGTTATATTTTTTTTTTTGGTTTTTCTTTTGAAAATTTAATAATAGTTTTTGAAATTATTATGTTTCATCATTTAACTAACCATTTAATTGTTAATACATTAGTAAGTAATCATAATATAATTGTAATAATAATCATTATTATAAATAAGTAATTAATAATTAATTAAGTTTATACTTGTAACTTATTAAGTTAAGCATTTTAACTATGTATTATATTAAATATACATTTTCCTTAGTTATGATTTATTTTATAAGCTTTTTTTAAAGAAATTTTTTTGTTTGTCATTTAAATTGTTTTCT
Organism: Lucilia sericata; assembly: GCF_015586225.1. Lineage (NCBI taxonomy): Eukaryota > Metazoa > Arthropoda > Insecta > Diptera > Calliphoridae > Lucilia > Lucilia sericata. Next base: position 186,675 of record NW_023994743.1, read on the forward strand.
TTTTTTATGGCAAAAATGGTTTTTAAAGAGTTTTTGTGAGATTTTATTTTAGCTTTTTTTGTTTTTTGCTGCGTGTTACTTTTTTCAAAAAAAAGTCCTTATAAAGAGAAAAAAGTATTTGTTTAAACACAAAAAGTTTGAAGCAAAAATTTCTTTCTTTTTTTTTTGGTATAACATTTCTTTTATAACATTAAGCTCTGCGGGGTTTTTATTTTCAACATTTATATTTGTAGATTTTCTCAAAATATTTTCTAGATTTCTTTAATGCCCTTCATTTTCCTTTGGCTAATAAAAGCTTCTTAGAAATTTGGTTATAAATCAAAACCGTTAGCTATTGCCAGCAGCAGCTGGTGCTGCAGTAGTTTGAGCCATTTCATTGGTAGCTTTAGCCTGTGTCTTTGTTTCATTTGTCTCAGTTTCTAATTCCGTTTCGGTTTCGGTCAAAGTCTGATGCAGCACTGTGCTGCTGGGTGTACTTAAAGATTTTAAATAGTGTGTGGGTCTTAGGGATTTCAGTTGTGTGGTGCCATTAAATTTAACATTCACCTCACCCACCATACTCAGAGGATGCATGGCTGTGTTTAAGTCCTCTTTTTTATTCAATTCTGCCTCAAAATCGGGTGAAAGTTTTATGGGTGATGCCGACATAATGGTGGGTGTGGTATTGAATGTTTGACGATTAGCTAAAGGAGAAGTAAATACCGCTGGTGTATTTTTATAACCAATACGACTAAATAAACTACCCGAACTTAAGGAACTACTTTGACTACTATTACTGCTGGTACTGGGTGGCGATAATGGTGTACCCACACCACTGTCCACTTCC
>NW_023994743.1:192500-229276 GCF_015586225.1 Lucilia sericata
GCTCGCAAAAGCATCATTAAGAATTGATTTTGCTCCGCTAATGGAGCATTCATTTTCTCAGAACCATAAAATTTAGCCCATATAGTATCTTGTTCGTCATCGCTCAAGGTTTCTATACGTCTAAAAATCATATTCTGTGTTTTCTTCTCACTCAAACCCTCTACATCGGTACAGAGTTTGTGATACCATGACAAGGGACAATGATCACACGAGAAGACTTGGGCCGCTTCTTTACGTTTTTGTTCGGCACATGTTACGAACGCCTGTGAGATGGCTGCCACTATATCATCGCATACATGATCTGACTGACACTTGAAGACGTAACCGATATAACCATCATTGTGGGCCTCACGACAGATAATACCAAAGTGATCGGCATTCTTTTGACCCTGAGCACAGCTGGCCACATCTTTGAAATCTTTATAGAGTAAAACCTGTTTGCGATCAGGTGAGATCAAACGTAAATCAGAACGGCCGACTAAAAATACCATCGTACGATTCTGTTCCACATAGGGGGGTATACAGCCATAGGAGGCAGAGCGATCACGTTGTTTGGGTAGACTAAAGTTAGATCAAGATTAGAAGTGGTATTAAATATAAATTTAAATTATAGAAAGTATTTGCTACTAAAGTTGTTGTGAAAATTCACATCTTCAGCAAAAATATTTAAAATAAATCAAATTATAAAACTTGCTTTTGCAAGGTGTAAAACATGCTTGGAATCGGGGGGTGTAAAGCAATTTATATTTTTTAAAGAAATTGTTATAAAAAATTTTTATTAAAAGTAAATCATAAAAGTACTCTTAATATAAAATAAAAAATGTGATCTTTAGATGAAAAATAAAACTGAAGAGCAGGATTCAAATACAATAAAGAAGAGAATATGTTGCTCTTTTATTCTCTTAATACTGAGGAATGTTCAAAATAAAAGAATTTTTAATACTGAACACAGTTTTCATAGAAAGATTGTTCACAATGTAGACAAAGTTTTGATTGAAAGATTATTCACAATGTGAACAAAGTTTTCATTGAAAGATTGTTAACAATGTGGACAAGGTGAATGATTGATATGAACAATGTTTTCATAGTAAGATTGTTCACAATGTGAACAAAGTTTTCATTGAAATTTTGTTCAGAATGTGAACAAAGTTTTCATAGAAAGATTGTTCATAATGGGAACAACGTTTTCATACAAAGATTGTTCACAATGTGGACAAGGTGAATGATTGATATGAACAAAGTTTTCATAGAAAGATTGTTCACAATGTGATCAAAGTTTTTATAGAATGATTGATCACAATGTGAACAAAGTTTTTATAGAAATATTGATCACAATGTGAACAAAGTTTTTATAGAAAGATTGTTCACAATATGAACAAAGTTTTCGTTGAAAGATTGTTCACAATATGAACGAAGTTTTCACAGAAAGATTGTTCACAATGTGAACAAAGTTTTCATTGAAAGGTTGTTAACAAAATGAAGAGTGTTTTCATAGAAAGATTGTTCAAAATGTGAACAAAGTTTTCATAGAAAGATTGTTCACAATGTGAACAAAGTTTTCATTGAAAGATTGTTCACAATATGAACTAAGTTTTCATAGAAAGATTGTTCAAAATGTGAACAAAGTTGTCATAGAAAGATTGTTCACAATGTGAACAAAGTTTTCATTGAAAGATTGTTACAAAATGAAGAATGTTTTCATAGAAAGATTGTTCAAAATGTGAACAAAGTTTTCATAGAAAGATTGTTCAAAATATGAGGAAAGATTGTTCACAGTATGAAGAAAGTTTTCATAGATATATTGTTCAAAATGTGAACAAAGTTTTCATAGAAAGATTGTTAACAATGTGAATAAAGTTTTCATAGAAATATTGTTCAAAATATGAGAAAAGTTTTCATAGAAAGATTATTCACAATGTGAACAAAGTATTCATTGAAAGATTGTTCACAATATGAAAAAGTTTTCATAGAAAGATTATTCACAATGTGAACAAAGTTTTCATAGAAATATTGTTCACAATATGAACAAAGTTTTCATTGAAAGATTGTTCACAATATGAATAAAGTTTTCATTGAAAAATAGTTTACAATATGAACAATGTTTTCATTGAAAGATTGTTCACAATGTGGATAAAGTGAATAATTAATATGAACAAAGTGAACAATGTTTTCATAGAATGATTGTTCACATAAGAACAAAGTTTTCATTGAAAGATTGTTCACATTGTGAACAAAGTTATCTTAGAAAGATTGTTCATAATATGAACAATTTTCATAAAAAGTTTTCATAAAAAATAGTTCACATTGCAAGTGAACAAAGTGTTCATAGAAAATTAGATATTTCTTAGAAATCTTGTTTATAATCTGAACACAAATTTAATCAAAAACATTTTGATTTATCAAAGAACTGCCAGGTTCTTTATAGAGTAAAACCTGTTTGCGATCAGGTGAGATCAAACGTAAATCAGAACGGCCGACTAAAAATACCATCGTACGATTCTGTTCCACATAGGGGGGTATACAGCCATAGGAGGCAGAGCGATCACGTTGTTTGGGTAGACTAAAGTTAGATCAAGATTAGAAGTGGTATTAAATTTAAATTTAAATTATAGAAAGTATTTGCTACTAAAGTTGTTGTGAAAATTCACATCTTCAGCAAAAATATTTAAAATAAATCAAATTATAAAACTTGCTTTTGCAAGGTGTAAAACATGCTTGGAATCGGGGGGTGTAAAGCAATTTATATTTTTTAAAGAAATTGTTATAAAAAATTTTTATTAAAAGTAAATCATAAAAGTACTCTTAATATAGAATAAAAAATGTGATCTTTAGATGAAAAATAAAACTGAAGAGCAGGATTCAAATACAATAAAGAAGAGAATATGTTGCTCTTTTATTCTCTTAATACTGAGGAATGTTCAAAATGAAAGAATTTATAATACTGAGCAAAGTTTTCATAGAAAGATTGTTCATAATGGACAAGGTGAAATTGATATGAACAAAGTTTCATAGAAATTTTGTTCACAATGTGAACAAAGTTTTCATTGAAAGATTGTTCATAACATGAACAAAGTTTTCATAGAAATTTTGTTCAGCATGTTGTGAACAATCTTTCAATGAAAACTTTGTTCACATTGTGAACAAAATTTCTATGAAAACTTTGTTCATATCAATCATTCATATTCATTGATCACAATGTGAACAAAGTTTTTATAGAAAGATTGTTCACAATATGAACAAAGTTTTCGTTGAAAGATGTTCACAATATGAACGAAGTTTTCATAGAAAGATTGTTCACAATGTGAACAAAGTTTTCATTGAAAGATTGTTAACAAAATGAAGAATGTTTTAATAGAAAGATTGTTCAAAATGTGAACAAAGTTTTCATAGAAAGATTGTTCACAATGTGAACAAAGTTTTCATAGAAAGATTGTTCACAATGTGAACAAAGTTTTCATTGAAAGATTGTTCACAATATGAACAAAGTTTTCATAGATAGATTGTTCAAAATGTGAACAAAGTTTTCATAGAAAGATTGTTAACAATGTGAATAAAGTTTTCATATGAATATTGTTCAAAATATGAGAAAAGTTTTTATAGAAAGATTATTCACAATGTGAACAAATATTTCATTGAAAGATTGTTCACAATATGAAAAAGTTTTCATAGAAAGATTATTCACAATGTGAACGAAGTTTTCATAGAAATATTGTTCACATGTGAACAAAGTTTTCATTGAAAGATTGGTCACAATATGAACAAAGTTTTCATAGAAAGATTGTTCAAAATGCGAACAAAGTTTTCATTGAAAGATTGTTTACAATGTGAACAAAGTTTTCATTGAAAGATTGTTGACAATATGAATAAAGTTTTCATTGAAAGATTGTTGACAATATGAATAAAGTTTTCATAGAAAGATTGTTCACAATTCGATAGATAGATTGTTCATTGATAGATTGTTCCCAATATGAACAAAGTTTTCATAGAAATATTGTTCACAGGTGAACAAAGTTTTCATTGAAAGATTGTTCACATTGTGAAGTTTTCTTAGAAAGATTGTTCACCATATAAACAATTTTCATAAAAAAATAGTTCACATTGCAAGTGAACAAAGTGTTCATAGAAAATTAAATATTTCTTAGAAATCTTCTTTATAATCTGAACACAAATTTAATCAAAAACATTTTGATTTATCAAAGAACTGCCAGGTTTAAGACATGCTTGGTTTCGGGTGTAAGAAAACAGGCAACGGCAGGGAGCTATTTCGTGTAAAAGCTTAGTCTTTTGCTCACGAATGTTCATTTTTCACAAAGTGCCGATATCTGGTATAAATTAAGAAAAATAACCAAATTTTGAAAAAACAAAAAAAAAAGCCAAAACAATTCAAAAGTGCTTTCCATGACTACAAACTTAAGAGGGAGTTTTTAAAAACCAAATAAAAAGTCATTCCAATTACTGGTGTTGTTTCTAGGGGGACTACTACTTCTACTCACTTATCCAAACCGTTATTAACATTCAATTGTTGTTGTTGCTGTTGTTGATTATCTTGTTGTTGTTGCTGAATTTGAGAAGGTATTTGATTTTCCTCCTCTTGACGGGGCGGTGTTGGGTGTTTATTTATAATAATATTATTGGGTAAAATTTCAGATTCTTCTATCGGTTGCGAATCATTTGTAACCAATTGATCACTATTTAAGGGATTTAGCATAAAGATAAAGAAGGAAATTATAAATACTCTAATTAACTATTTTCAAAGATATTGAAGCAAATTTAAAGTTTTTAATAAAACACCCCATATTAGATCTTAAGGAAAAGTATCTTTCCATACCAAGTAACATGATTTTGATTTCAATATCATCACTCTGTTCTATTTCTTTTTCCCTTCCTTAATAAATACTTACTCTTTTTTCACATTATCTCCAACTGACTAATGCCCCGCATTAATCTACCACTTAAGGGCAACTTATTCTCCTTATTATCCTCTATCGATTTTGTTTCCTCCTCATTGCTACTAGTTCCCGCTGAATTTTCCTCTTCTTTTATCTTTTCCTCGACTTTTAGTTTTTCAACTAAAACATCATCTGACTCTTTTTGTGGATTATCATCTTGTTCGGCTTCTTCTTCATCCACTTCTTTGACCTCGTTGTCTTTGAGTGAACATGTTTTCAAATCAATTGATCCCGTCCCAATAAAGGCACCTTCACTATTTATAGACATTTTACGATTTGAGGACATTTGCATAAGACGTTGCCGTTGGGCATCGTATGCCTTAAATTTGGGCAAAGCATCATCAATGAAGGAGAATGGCACACGTTTGTGAGAAACACGTATTTTGCCCACATACATAACCTCAAAGAAGTGAGTGTGATTGGGCGAGATGTCGGCTAAGAGGGAGAGATTACTTTGAGCTGAGGTAGAAGTTGGAATGTTAACCTAGAAGAATCAATGAAAAGGGTAGGTAAATAATTTTAATAAAAGTCAAACTTTTGAAAAAACTTTTTCTTAATTTGAACAAATTTTCATAGAAGATTTTTTCTTAATTTGAACAATCTTTTCATAGATAATTTGTTCTTATTTTGAACAAAGTTTTCATAGAATGAATGTTCACAATATGAACAAAGTTTTCATTGAAAGATTGGTCACAATATGAACAAAGTTTTCATTGAAAAATTGTTCACAATATGAATAAAGTTTTCGTTGAAAGATTGTTCACAATATGAACAAAGTTTTCATTGAAAGATTGTTCACAATATGAACAAAGTTTTCATTGAAAGATTGTTCACAATATTAACAAAGTTTTCATTGAAAGATTGTTCACAATATGAACAAAGTTTTCATAGAAAGATTGTTCAGAATGTGGACAAAGTTTTCATAGAATGATTGTTCACAATATGATCAAAGTTTTCATAGAAAGATTGTTCACAATATGAACAAAGTTTTCGTAGAAATATTGCTCAGAATGTGGACAAAGTTTTTATTGAAAGATTGTTCACAATATGAACAAAGTTTTCATTGAAATATTGTTCACAATATGTACAAAGATTGTTCACAATATGAGCAAAGATTGTTCACAATATGAACAAAGATTGTTCACAATATGAACAAAGATTGTTCACAATATGAACAAAGTTTTCATTGAAAGATTGTTCACAATATGAACAAAGTTTTCGTTGAAAGATTGTTCATAATATGAACAAAGTTTTCATTGAGAGATTATTCACAATATGAACAATGTTTTCATTAAAAGATTGTTCACAATATGAATAAAGTTTTCATTGATAGATTGTTCACAATATGAATAAAGTTTTCGTTGAAAGATTGTTCACAATATGAACAAAGTTTTCATTGGAAGATTGTTCACAATGTGAACGAAGTTTTCATAGAAAATTTGATTTAATGAGAACAAAGTTTTCATAGAAAAGTAATTTACAATTTGATTAATATTTTCATCGAATACTTCTTTATATTTGTTCTTATTGTGAACAACATTTTCATAGGAAATTTGTTCTTAATGTAAACAAAGTTTTCATAGTGAATTTGTGTTAATGTGATCAAAGTTTTTAAAGAAAAATAGTTTACAATTTTGATCGAATACTTGTTTACAATTTGATGAAAATTTTTCATTGAAAACTTGTTAAAATGAATAACTTACCGTTCCTGCGGAATTACTGAGACCATGTGTATAGGATTTGGATGATTTCATCTTTGATGATGAGACAATATTAGGACTAGCATCATGTTGGGCCTGACGTAAAGCCTCGCTAAGTTTAAGATTTGTGGCTGGCGTGGTATGAACCCCATTGCCAGACAAAGCCTTTTGTAAAGACATATCAGCACCAGTTGTACTATTGGCTACTAAAGTTTGAGGTATGCTGCCAACGGAACCGCCCAATGTATGGGCGGGGTCACGCATTTGATGCATTAATTCGGCCATCTATAATAAAATGGAAAAAGTTATTAAACAATTTATAAAAAGTGGAAAAATAAGAGAGATTTTTTTTAACAGATTTCTTTATTAATATGTTAATAAAGCAATTCAAATGTTTAGTAATAAAACAATAAATACATATTATACAATTCCCAACAAAAGCTTAAATACAAATGTGTTGTGTTGTTGTGATATTTATTATTAATATGTCCTTAGAGATGTTACAAAATACAATTAATTTTAATTGTTATATACATGACAGACTCCTACAACTCCCCTGAATCATAGTGTTTCTGGATACAGACTGGTAATTTGTTATTATCCTTTTGCCCCTCCCACTTAAAGGGCAAATAAAGCGATCTGTGTGAGTCTATGTAGTATAGCACAACAAATTGTTTTAAATTCTTGCTGTTGCTGTCGGAATTTGCAATTGACATCATTTCATGTTTGTATTGCTTGTACTCAACAACAGCAGTGAGTGGCAGCAACATTGTTGTAGTCTGGTTTTTAACGGTTTTTACAACGTATAAATGTTGTTGAATAATTAATTTGTAAAATGTTCATTTGATTTTTTTTCGGTAACCTGCTCATACTCATGTAGTCCTTGCATGTGTTGTGGAGGAACATTGTGATTTTAATGTTTCAATTTAATCGCCTGATGTTTGTGGGCCTGGGAAACAGGAACAACTATGGCGCTGCATCATTATCATTAATATCATGATTATTTTAATTATTTACCTAGAGGTTAAAGTTCATATACGTTTGTAATACAACAATAATGACAGCAACAAGTTTAAAAGGTTAAACCACAACTATTAACCGTTGAAGGGCCATATGTAGAAGTATTTACATGTATTCAAACATATTTTAAAATGTTTTGCAATGAAAACATATAAATTGTGGTAAATGTTAAGCCATAGCATACATGTTTATTTTTGAACTGATATCTGTCCTGTCTGTCATTCCTTATTGCTGAGGTTTAAGAACCGCTAATAACTTAAGAGTATTTTATTTGTTTCTAGTTTAATCATTGCTAATTCCTGGTCCTTAACAAACTAAATAATTTGCATTTAAATAAATTCATAGTTGGCAAACTCCACCATTTAATAATTTTTCTCCATAACCTTTAATCCCAAACAAATATTTTTAAGCTCATTCCAGATTATCAGCTCATAAATTTAAAAATCATGCATAATTTATGGTAAATAAAATATTTAACTGTAATTTTATGTGGTTATAATATTTAACAGGAATTTTAAGAGCATAACTCAATTTAAATTTCAATATAAATTACAAAAAAACCAACAAATATTTGCATAATAAATATTTAATAAGGGAAATCGTTGAAAAGGAATTAAATAAATGTGAACACAGTTTTAATAGAAAATTTATTCATAATTTGTACAAATTTTCATCGAAATTTTGCTCATAGTCTAGAGTATAGTCTTTAGACTAGTCTATTGTATAGTCCTTAGTCTAGTCTTTAGTCAAAACTGTAGACTTTATAGTCTTTAGTCTATAGTCTACTCTATAGTCTAGGCTATAAACTAGTCTATAGTCTAGTCTATAATCTAGTCTATAATCTGGTCTATAGTCTAGTCTATAGTGTCTATAGTCTAGTAGTCTAGTCTATAGTCTAGTCTATAGTCTAGTCTCTAGTCTAGTCTATAGTCTAGTCTATAGTCTAGTCTATAGTCTAGTCTATAGTCTAGTCTATAGTCTAGTCTATAGTCTAGTCTATAGTCTAGTCTATAGTCTAGTCTATAGTCTAGTCTATAGTCTAGTCTATAGTCTAGTCTATAGTCTAGTCTATAGTCTAGTCTATAGTCTAGTCTATAGTCTAGTCTATAGTCTAGTCTATAGTCTAGTCTATAGTCTAGTCTATAGTCTAGTCTATAGTCTAGTCTATAGTCTAGTCTATAGTCTAGTCTATAGTCTAGTCTATAGTCTAGTCTATAGTCTAGTCTATAGTCTAGTCTATAGTCTAGTCTATAGTCTAGTCTATAGTCTAGTCTATAGTCTAGTCTATAGTCTAGTCTATAGTCTAGTCTATAGTCTAGTCTACAGTCTAGTCTATAGTCTAGTCTATAGTCTAGTCTATAGTCTAGTCTATAGTCTAGTCTATAGTCTAGTCTATAGTCTAGTCTATAGTCTAGTCTATAGTCTAGGTCTATAGTCTAGTCTTATAGTCTAGTCTATAGTCTAGTCTATTATAGTCTAGTCTATAGTCTAGTCTATAGTCTAGTCTATAGTCTAGTCTGTAGTCTAGTCTATAGTCTAATCTATAGTCTGGGCTATAGTCTAGTCTATAGTCTAGTCTGCAGTCTAGTCTATAGTCTAGTCTATAATCTAGTCTATAGTCTAGTCTATAGTCTAGTCTATAGTCTAGTCTATAGTCTAGTCTATAGTTTAGTCTATAGTCTAGTCTATAGTCTAGTCTATAGTCTAGTCTATAGTCTAGTCTATAGTCTAGTCTATAGTCTAGTCTATAGTCTAGTCTATAGTCTAGTCTATAGTCTAGTCTATAGTCTAGTCTATAGTCTAGTCTATAGTCAAGTCTATAGTCTAGTCTATAATCTAGTCTATAGTCTAGTCTATAGTCTAATCTATAGTCTAGTCTATAGTCTAGTCTATAGTCTAGTTCATAGTCTAGAGTCTATAATCTAGTCTATAGCCTAGCTTATAGTTTAGTCCATAGCCTTATCCAGTCAATAGTCTATTGTCTGTATATAGTCTAGTCAATAGGCTAGCTATAGTCTTTTCTAATTGCCCAGATACATTTTTTTGCTCAACTTTAAAATGCATTTTTTTTAAATTATTTAAATAATCTACATAATTTTACTAGTTTTTCAAAAAATAAAAAAAGTGTTTAAACTTTTTATGTAAAAATTTTGAAATAAATATTAATACATATATTTACTTAACATTTTATTATTTACCTTGCATAAATTAACTAAGGCGTTAGTAAAAAATTGAGCAAAATTGTTTAAAATTTCATATTTTATATTGACATTTACTCAACTATAAAAACTTTGAGGCAGAATAAAAAATTACATAGTTGTTTAATTTAAATAAACATAAAATTATATGCAACAGTCAGTCAACAGTTTACATTACTTTTATGCATAGAAACATTATTTACTTGACTCTATGCAAACATACAGTATTGTTCGAAAATGAAGCAAGTTTTTCTGACATTACAAATGAAGATTTAATTATACTGTAATTAGTTTATGAAAAATAATGTAATAATGAATGCGTTTATATGGCTTAAATCAGTTTAGGTCTTCGATTTCATGGCCAGAAAGAAATTGGTTATGTCGCGAACAATACTGTAACTAAAAGTATGTATTTATGTACATTGTTTACACAATTACATAGTACTATATTACCGTACATTATGTGTATGCATATTTCCTAAAATTTATAAAACCCATTTGGAAATTGTAACTGTTTTTTAAAGTATTTTTAGTAGTTTAAAATTTTCTGTCATATTAAAATAGATCTTTGTTCTTTACGTTCCCCACCTAGTTTTTTTTTGTTTATATTTTTCATTTTAAAATATTTGTTCTTTTCATAATTTATAAACAATAAATTTCTTTAAAAAAACTACTTCAACTACTTTATATACGAAATTTCTTCCAAACTATTTCTTTAAATTCTTTTTATAATTTATGTTTTAATTTGTTTCTTTTGATTTTGCTAAATTAAATTTGACACATTTATGTCAAAAATATCTAGAAGTGAATCACTCATAATGTTCTACGAATAAAAAGAGAAATGGAAAAAATCTTATAAAAATGATAAAGATAAACAAATGTCTCCTAAAAAATAAAATATTTTTGGGAAAAATATTCAAATAGTACTTTCAGCTTTCCTATAGTTTTCAGTTTTGACTAAACTATAGACTAGACTATAGAATAAACTATATACTAGACTATACTACTAGACTAAAGACTAAACTGTAGACTAGACAATAGACTGGACTATAGATTAGACTATAGATTAGACTGTAGATCAGACTATAGACTAGACTATAGATTAGACTATTCTAGTCTATAGATTAGACTATAGACTAGACTATAGACTAGACTATAGAATAGACTATAGACTAGACTATAGACTAGAGTATAGATCAGGCTACAGACAAGACTATATACTAGACTATAGACTAGAGAGGACTATAGACTAGACTATAAACTAGCCTATAGACTAGACTACAAACTAGACTATAGACTAGACTATAGACTAGACTACAGACTAGACTATAGACTAGGCTATAGAGTAGACTACAGACTAGACTATAGAGTAGAATTAACAGTAGAATATAGACTAGACTATAGACTAGACTATAGAATAGACTATAGACTAGATTATAGACTAGACTATAGACTACACTATAGACTGTACTATAGACTAGACTATAGACTAGACTATAGACTAGACTATAGACTAGACTATAGACTAGACTATAGACTAGACTATAGACTAGACTATAGACTAGACAATAGACTAGACTATAGACTAGACTATAGACTAGACTATAGACTAGACTATAGACTAGACTATAGACTAAACTATAGACTAGACTATAGACTAGACTATAGACTAGACTATAGACTAGACTATAGACTAGACTATAGACTAGACTATAGACTAGACTATAGACTAGACTATAGACTAGACTATGGACTAGACTAGACTATAGACTAGACTATAGACTAGACTATAGACTAGACTATAGACTAGACTATAGACTAGACTATAGACTAGACTATAGACTAGACTATAGACTAGACTATAGACTAGACTATAGACTAGACTATAGACTAGACTATAGACTAGACTATAGACTAGACTATAGACTAGACTATAGACTAGACTATAGACTAGACTATAGACTAGACTATAGACTAGACTATAGACTAGGCTATAGACTAGACTATACTAGACTATAGACTAGACTATAGACTAGACTAGACTAGACTATAGACTAGACTATAGACTAGACTATAGACTAGACTATAGACTAGACTATAGACTAGACTATAGACTAGACTATAGACTAGACTATAGACTAGACTATAGACTAGACTATAGACTAGACTATAGACTAGACTATAGACTAGACTATAGACTAGACTATAGACTAGACTATAGACTAGACTATAGACTAGACTATAGACTAGACTATAGACTAGACTATAGACTGACTATAGACTAGACTATAGACTAGACTAGACTATAGACTAGACTATAGACTAGACTATAGACTAGACTATAGACTAGACTATAGACTAGACTATAGACTAGACTATAGACTAGACTATAGACTAGACTATAGACTAGACTATAGACTAGACTATAGACTAGACTATAGACTAGACTATAGACTAGACTATAGATTAGTCTATAGACTAGACTATAGACTAGACTATAGACTAGACTATAGACTAGACTATAGACTAGACTATAGACTATACTGTAGACTAGACTATAGACTAGACTATAGACTAGACTATAGACTAGACTATAGACTAGACTATAGACTAGACTATAGACTAGACTATAGACTAGACTATAGACTAGACTATAGACTAGACTATAGACTAGACTATAGACTAGACTATAGACTAGACTATAGACTAGACTATAGACTAGACTATAGACTAGACTATAGACTAGACTATAGACTAGACTATAGACTAGACTATAGACTAGACTATAGACTAGACTATAGACTAGACTATAGACTAGACTATAGAATAGACTATAGACTAGACTATAGACTAGACTATAGACTAGACTATAGACTAGACTATAGACTAGACTATAGACTAGACTATAGACTAGACTATAGACTAGACTATAGACTAGACTATAGACTAGACTATAGACTAGACTATAGACTAGACTATAGACTAGACTATAGACTAGACTATAGACTAGACTATAGAGTAGACTATAGAGTAGACTATAGACTAGACTATAGAGTAGACTATAGAGTAGACTATAGACTAGACTATAGAGTAGACTATAGAGTAGACTATAGAGTAGACTATAGACTAGACTATAGACTAGACTATAGACTAGACTATAGACTAGACTATAGACTAGACTATAGACTAGACTATAGACTAGACTATAGACTAGACTATAGACTAGACTATAGACTAGACTATAGACTAGACTATAGACTAGACTATAGACTAGACTATAGACTAGACTATAGACTAGACTATAGACTAGACTATAGACTAGACTATAGACTAGACTATAGACTAGACTATAGACTAGACTATAGACTAGACTATAGACTAGACTATAGACTAGACTATAGACTAGACTATAGACTAGACTATAGACTAGACTATAGACTAGACTATAGACTAGACTATAGACTAGACTATAGACTAGACTATAGACTAGACTATAGACTAGACTATAGACTAGACTATAGACTAGACTATAGACTAGACTATAGACTATAGACTAGACTATAGACTAGACTATAGACTAGACTATAGACTAGACTATAGACTAGACTATAGACTAGACTATAGACTAGACTATAGACTAGACTAGACTATAGACTAGACTAGACTATAGACTAGACTTTAGAGTAGACTAGACTTTAGAGTAGACTTTAGAGTAGACTATAGAGTAGACTATAGACTAGACTATAGACTAGACTATAGACTAGACTATAGACTAGACTATAGACTAGACTATAGACTAGACTATAGACTACACTATAAACTAAACTATAGACTAGGACTATAGACTAAACTATAGACTAGACTATAGCCTAAACTATATTACCACCAAACCGTTTTTAACAAATATAAATGTTAAATATTATTCATCTTTTTCAATTGTTTATAAAATTATTACAATTACTAAGCATTTATTTGCAAATAAATAATTTTTTTTTTTTTAATTTATAATTATTTCCTAGTGTTGTATAAATAAACAATTACCTATTTCCCTATTTAAATATATTAAGAAACAAGAAACTGTCAAAAATTTATAAATTTAAATGATTATTAAATAAAACATCAAGAATAAGAACAACAATTTGGCGCAATTAAAAAAATTTAAATATAAACGTTTAGATATGTCTTTTAAAAGAAATTAAACATTTTAATTTTAAACTATTTGTGGTAAATTTTTTTGCAGAAAGTATTTTAGAAGACGAAATCACTCTGTAATCATTAGACAACGTCATGATCAGATTAACATTGCCTCAATTGATGCAAGTTAGGCAATGTTTTCATTAATATATATACATAATTATATGATTGGTTATAGTGTGATATATGAATGTTGATTTTGTATTTTCACATCAAAATATAGGTCGTAGACCCAAAATAGTATGTACATATGGATATTCTGGGACTTTATTGGATTCGAAGACCTTTTGAAGGGACCGAAATGTATCCCAAATATTGTAGTGCTCATAAATTTTAGGGATTGAAAATGGTCCAAATGGGTCAATTAAAGAATATGTTAATTTTAATAAAATATTCTACGTCATAAAACATAGGTGGAGGAAGATCCCACAGAACAGATTTTTTTTATTCAAAACAGCAAAAAATCATCAAATCAAAACGTGATATCATAAATTTATTTTTTTTTTTTTATTTCTCATTTCGATTTTGTTTTTATTTTGAAATTTTGCCACAACTAAAATGTTTTTAATTTATTGTGTCTTCAATATAACCTAGAAACAAGGCCATCTGCTAAATATTTTGTAGAACACAGAATGAAGGAAGACGCTGTTTTGTCTGCAAGTGTAATAAAAATAGAGACAAATACAAAACAACTCAAAAAAAAAATATTTAGGAAAAAAAAAAATAAAGCTATTAAAGATTTGAAATTGAGTTTTGGCTGCTGAAGACCAAAAAAAAATTTTACTTTGAAATAAGAAAAAAAGAAAACAAAGAGGAAAGAAAGGTCGTGTTGCCATTTTGGCAGCCATTACAACGGTATTCCCGAAATTTTGTAACGTTTACAAATCGCCAGCAATGTGTCATCTATAAATTAATTGCAGATTTAAGTAAAAAGAACAAATCATTTTTATTTTAAATTTAGTTTTATATATCGCTAAAATAGTGTTTTACCACCATTTACCAAGAGACCACAATTTAAATACTTTTTCACTCTATAATGTATAGAAAAGAATTTATAGTTTTTATTTAGTGCTCGTTTTGCTGAATGTATCATCCATATAATGAGTGATCAATGATGAAATGGAAATTTTTCTCAAATACATTTCAGTTTCAATACTTTCTAAGGTTTTTGTGGGTTTTTTCCTTTTAGTTTAACTAACTACCAGTTATTAAGGTATTAGAAAATTATTAAGTTAATCACCTTAAATACATAAAAATAAATGTATACAGCAAATGCAACCAGTTTTTTATCTTAATAAATCAGTTTGTTTTGCTTAATAAACTGCAAGGTGAAAATATTACATATTTTTGTATAATTTTAGAAATTATAAAATGCTATTCAAATCAGTTATTAATTACAAAAATAGTTTGTTATAAAATTATTATTTTATAATTGCAACTGTTAAGTCATTGATATCAAATTCGACCTGGGGCAATTTACTTTTTACCAGATTTTAAACTTTGAGCCCAACGATATATATATTTTGTATATCATTGCAGACGGAATGGCTAAGGCTTAGACTAGTCTAGACTACAGATTTATCTATCCACTAGAGTATAGAGGAGATTTAAAATAGATTATAGACTAAACGATGGATTACACTAGAGACTAAACTAGCCAGCAGTGTAGTCTATTCATTAGTCTAGTATATAGTAAGAATATAGTCTATAATCTAGTATATAGTCTAGTCTATGGTCTAGTCTATGGTCTAGTCTATGGTCTAGTCTATAGTCTAGTCTATGGTTTAGTCTATGTTCTATTCTATGCTCTAGTCTATGGTCTAGTCTATAGTCTATTTTACAGTCTAGTCTATAGTATAGTCTATAGTAGTCTATTCTGTAGTCTTGTCTATAGCCTATTCTATAGTCTAGTATATAGACTATTCTATAGTCTAGTATATAGTCTAGTATATAGTCTAGTATATAGTGCAGTCTATAGTTCAGTCTATAGTCTAGTCTATAGTCTAGTCTATAGTCTAATCTATAGTCTAGTCTATAGTCTAGTCTATCGTCTAGTATATAGTCTAGTCTATAGTCTAGTCTATAGAGTAGTCTAGTCTATAGTCTAGTCTATAGTCTAGTCTATAGTCTAGTCTATAGTCTAGTCTATAGTCTAGTCTATAGTCTAGTCTATAGTCTAGTCTATAGTCTAGTCTATAGTTTAGTCTATAGTCTAGTCTATAGTCTAGTCTATAGTCTAGTCTATAGTCTAGTCTATAGTCTAGTCTATAGTCTAGTCTATAGTCTAGTCTATAGTCTAGTCTATAGTCTAGTCTATAGTCTAGTCTATAGTCTAGTCTATAGTCTAGTCTATAGTCTAGTCTATAGTCTAGTCTATAGTCTAGTCTATAGTCTAGTCTATAGTCTAGTCTATAGTCTAGTCTATAGTCTAGTCTATAGTCTAGTCTATAGTCTAGTCTATAGTCTAGTCTATAGTCTAGTCTATAGTCTAGTCTATAGTCTAGTCTAGTCTAGTCTATAGTCTAGTCTATAGTCTAGTCTATAGTCTAGTCTATAGTCTAGTCTATAGTCTAGTCTTGTATAGTCTAGTCTAGTCTATGGTCTAGTCTATAATCTAGTCTATAATCTAGTCTATAGTCTAGTCTAGTCCTAGTCTAAGTCTAGTCTAGGTCTAGTCTATAGTCTAGTCTATAGTCTAGTCTATCGTCTAGTCTAGTCTAGTCTATAGTCTAGTCTATAGTCTAGTCTATAGTCTAGTCCTATAGGTCTAGTCTATAGTCTAGTCTATAGTCTAGTCTATAGTCTAGTCTATAGTCTAGTCTATAGTCTAGTCTATAGTCTAGTCTTAGTCTAGTCTATAGTCTAGTCTATAGTCTAGTCTATAGTCTAGTCTATAGTCTAGTCTATAGTCTAGTCTATAGTCTAGTCTATAGTCTAGTCTATAGTCTAGTCTATAGTCTAGTCTATAGTCTAGTCTATAGTCTAGTCTATAGTCTAGTCTATAGTCTAGTCTATAGTCTAGTCTATAGTCTAGTCTATAGTCTAGTCTATAGTCTAGTCTATAGTCTAGTCTATAGTCTAGTCTATAGTCTAGTCTATAGTCTAGTCTATAGTCTAGTCTATAGTCTAGTCTATAGTCTAGTCTATAGTCTAGTGTATAGTCTAGTCTAGTCTATGGTCTAGTCTATAATCTAGTCTATAATCTAGTCTATAGTCTAGTCTATAGTCAAGTCTATAGTCTAGTCTATAGTCTAGTCTATAGTCTAGTCTAGTCTAGTCTATAGTCTAGTCTATAGTCTAGTCTATAGTCTAGTCTATAGTCTAGTCTATAGTCTAGTCTATAGTCTAGTCTATAGTCTAGTCTATAGTCTAGTCTATAGTCTAGTCTATAGTCTAGTCTATAGTCTAGTCTATAGTCTAGTCTATAGTCTAGTCTATAGTCTAGTCTATAGTCTAGTCTATAGTCTAGTCTATAGTCTAGTCTATAGTCTAGTCTATAGTCTAGGCTATAGTTTAGGCTATAGTCAAGTCTACAGTCTAGTCTATAGTCTAGTCTAGTCTATAGTCTAGTCTATAGACCAGTCTAGTCTATAGTCTAGTCTATAGATCAGTCTAGTCTATAGTCCAGTCTATATATATAGTCTAGTCTATAGTCTAGTCTATAGTCTAGTCTATAGTCTAGTCTATAGTTAGTCTATAGTCTAGTCTATAGTCTAGTCTATAGTTAGTCTATAGTAGTCTATAGTCTAGTATAGTCTAGTCTATAGTCTAGTCTATAGTCTAGTCTAGTCTATAGTCTAGTCTATCGTCTAGGTCTATAGTCTAGTCTCTAGTCTAGTCTATAGTCTAGTCTATAGTCTCGTCTTATAGTCTAGTCTATAGTCTAGTCTATAGGTCTAGTCTATAGTCTAGTCTATAGTCTAGTCTATAGTCTAGTCTATAGTCTAGTCTAGTCAGTATAGTCTCGATTATGTCTAGTCTATAGTCTAGTCTATAGTCTAGTCTATAGTCTAGTCTATAGTCTAGTCTATAGTCTAGTCTATAGTCTAGTCTATAGTCTAGTCTATAGTCTAGTCTATAGTTAGTCTATAGTCTAGTCTATAGTCTAGTCTATAGTCTAGTCATAGTCTAGTCTATAGTCTAGTCTATCTAGTCTAGTTAGTCTAGTCTAGTCTTAGTCTATAGTCTAGTCTATAGTCTAGTTTATAGTCTAGTCTATAGTCTAGTCTATAGTCTAGTCTATAGTCTAGTCTATAGTCTAGTCTATAGTCTAGTCTATAGTCTAGTCTATAGTCTAGTCTATAGTCTAGTCTATAGTCTAGTCTATTAAGTCTAGTCTATAGTCTAGTCTATAGTCTAGTCTATAGTCTAGTCTATAGTCTAGTCTATAGTCTAGTCTATAGTCTAGTCTATAGTCTAGTCTATAGTCTAGTCTATAGTCTAGTCTATAGTTAGTCTATAGTCTAGTCTATAGTCTAGTCTATAGTCTAGTCTATAGCTCTACTATAGGTCTAGTCTATAGTCTATAGTCTAGTCTATAGTCTATAGTCTTAGTCTATCGTCTATAGTCTATAGTTTAGTCTATAGTCTAGTCTTAGTCTAGTCTATAGCTAGTCTATAGTCAGTCTATAGTCTAGTCTATAGTCTAGTCTATAGACCAGTTAGTCTATAGTCCAGTCTAGTCTATAGTCCAGTCTAGTCTATAGTCTAATCTATAGTCTAGTCTACGGTCTAGTCTATAGTCTATTTTATAGTCTAGTTCTATAGTCTAGTCTATAGTTTAGTCTATAGTCTAGTCTATAGTCTAGTCTATATCTAGTCTATAGTCTAGTCTATAGTCTAGTCTATAGTCTAGTCTATAGTTTGGTCTATAGTCTAGTCTATAGTCTAGTCTAAGGTTCAGTATATAGTCTAGTTTATAGTCAAGTCTATAGTCTAATCCGTTCTACAGTCTAGTCTATAGTCCATTCTATAGTCTAGTCTAAAATGAAGTCTTTAGCCTCGCCTATTGTCTTGATTATATTTAGTGTAGTTCATAGCGTAGTCTACAGTCTAGTCTATAGTGTAAAATCTATACTACAGACTAAACAATTTTCTAAACTATAAATTGACTTTCTACCTCTAAATATAAATGCATATTTTTTTTTCCTGAAATTTAGTCACATGAAAATTTTCTCAATCTATTCGTGTCGAAATTCAATTCAAAAATTGTCCCTTTGCCATACATACATAGTAATTCGTAGTTAAATTAAAATCTAACAACAAAAACTTAACAAAAAACTAAACTGCAAACAAATAAAATACCATTTGTAAACAAAATTCCATTTAACTGGAAAAAGTAAGAAAAAATTCAATAAAATATCACGTTCATACTTTAAAACACAAAAAATGTATTGTAACTGCAACAAAAAAAAAAAAAAAAAAAAAAATAGGTAAATTTTCTTTAAAGCGAAATACTCTGTCATTGTTGTAATTTGAAACCGAAACAAATCATATGAGCGGTTTTCTTGTGAAGAATAGAATTTACCCAGCGGTTTAAGGAACTATTTTTATTTGAATGAAAAACTATTTTTATTTTAATGAAAATTTGGTCTAAACTCAGTAATAACCAGAATCTTACTAGGGCATAGATAGATAATTTATTAGCAGTTGAATGAATATAAAGTTTTTATCAGAGAAAAACTTTTGAAAATAAATCTATTGACCGGCGAACAAACACCTTTTGCACTAGTAAAACGTGCTTAGATTTGGATGTTGGCATTAAACGTTGCTAAAACTACCGGGCATGTGCAGGTATTTTTACTACGACTACAACTTCTCCTTTATTATGGTCACTTCAATTTATGCAAAATGCATAACAAATACTTAAATCAATTTCAATTAAATGGAAAAAATCTGAAGTTTTTTATTTATTTTTTTGCTACTACTATGTAGACCGTAAATAATTTTGCACATTTGTTCTGGTGTAAATGAAGTTCGTTTTTTTTTTTCTACAAACTGTAAAGAATAGAAATAAAATTGTTAAGAAATGTTTTGCGGTTTGGAGAAGTTATAATAAAACAGCTATTTTGTAATTCCTATACGGGCACATTTACGTATTTAAATGAGATTTGGGTTAAAGGAACGCGATGATGATAGATAGATAGATAGATAGATAGATAGATAGATAGATAGATAGATAGATAGATAGATAGATAGATAGATAGATAGATAGATAGATAGATAGATAGATAGATAGATAGATAGATAGATAGATAGATAGATAGATAGATAGATAGATAGATAGATAGATAGATAGATAGATAGATAGATAGATAGATAGATAGATAGATAGATAGATAGATAGATAGATAGATAGATAGATAGATAGATAGATAGATAGATAGATAGATAGATAGATAGATAGATAGATAGATAGATAGATAGATAGATAGATAGATAGATAGATAGATAGATAGATAGATAGATAGATAGATAGATAGATAGATAGATAGATAGATAGATAGATAGATAGATAGATAGATAGATAGATAGATAGATAGATAGATAGATAGATAGATAGATAGATAGATAGATAGATAGATAGATAGATAGATAGATAGATAGATAGATAGATAGATAGATAGATAGATAGATAGATAGATAGATAGATAGATAGATAGATAGATAGATAGATAGATAGATAGATAGATAGATAGATAGATAGATAGATAGATAGATAGATAGATAGATAGATAGATAGATAGATAGATAGATAGATAGATAGATAGATAGATAGATAGATAGATAGATAGATAGATAGATAGATAGATAGATAGATAGATAGATAGATAGATAGATAGATAGATAGATAGATAGATAGATAGATAGATAGATAGATAGATAGATAGATAGATAGATAGATAGATAGATAGATAGATAGATAGATAGATAGATAGATAGATAGATAGATAGATAGAATAGATAGATAGATAGATAGATAGATAGATAGATAGATAGATAGATAGATAGATAGATAGATAGATAGATAGATAGATAGATAGATAGATAGATAGATAGATAGATAGATAGATAGATAGATAGATAGATAGATAGATAGATATAGAGTAGTCTACAGTCCAGGCTATAGATTAGACTATAGACTAGACTCTGGACTAGACTATAGACTAGACTAGAGACTACACTATAGATCAAACTAGATACTAGACTATAGACTAGACTACAGATATGACAACAGTCTAGACTATAGACTAGACCACAGTCTAGACTATAGACTAGACTACATTCTAGACTATAGACTAGACTACAGTCTACACTATAGCGTTTACTGTAATCTTAATCTATAGTCTAGTTCCAGTCTATGGTGTAGTCTACAGCCTAATCTATAGTCTAGTCTATAGTCTTATTTATAGTCTAGTCTATTCTATAGCCTAATATATTATCTAGTCTAATCTATAGTCTAGTCTATAGTTTAGTCTATAGGTTAGTCTACAGTCTAGTCTATAGTATAAAATGTAGTCTTTAGTCTGTAGTAGTCTGTAGTCTACTCTATAGTCTAGTCTATAGTTTAGTCTACAGTTTAATCTATCATCTAGTTTACTCTATAATTCTAATCTAGTCTGTAGTTTAATCCATAGTCTAGTCTATAGTCCAGCCTACAGCCTAGTCTACAGGCTAGTCTAGTTTATATTCTTGTCAAAAGTCTAGTCTATAGTCAAGTCAATATTTTAGACTATAGACTAGACTACAGTCTAGACTATAGACTAGACTACAGACTAGACTACAGTCTAGACTATAGACTATTATATAGTCTAGACTATTGCGTTTACTATAATCTTAGTCTATAGTCTAGCTTATAGTCTAGGCTATAGTCCAGTCTATTGTCTAGTCTATAGTCTTATTTATAGCCTGGTCTATTCTATAGTCTACTCTATAGTCTAATATATTGTCTAGTCTAATCTATAGTTTAGTCTATAGGTTAGTGTACAGTGTAGTCTATAGTATAAAATGTAGTCTATAGTTTGTAGTAGTCTGTAGTCTACTCTATAGTCTAGTCTACAGTTTAGTTTTCAGTTTAATCTATAATCTAGTTTACTCTATAATTCTAATGTAGTCTGTAGTTTATTCCACAGTTTAGTCTAGTTTATAGTCAAGTCCATAGTCGAGTCTAGTGTATAGTCTTGTCAAAAGTCTAGTCTATAGTCAAGTCAACATTTTATTTTATAGACTAGTCTACAATCTAGTCTATATTCTAGTCAATAGTCTAGCAAATAGCCTATAGTCAATTCTAAAACCAAGTCCAAAGTCTAGTTTAGTTTCTGGTCTTGTTTAAGGTCTAGTCTATAGTCTAATTTATAGTCTAGTATATAGTATAGTCTAGTCTATAGTATTGTCTAAAGTCTACCCTATTTCTAACTTATATTCTAGTATATTGTCTTGAATATAGTCTAATATATATATAGTCTAGTGTGTAGGCTACTCTTAAGTCTAGTCTATAGTCTAATCTATCATCTACTCTGTTCTATACTCTAGACTAATTTAAAGCCGCTAGATAAATTCTATTTTTATTTTCAAATATTTAAAAGCAAATATTCGTGTTAATGTATAAATAAAATTTTATTTGATTATTTAGTTGCTTATAACTAATACACATAAACTTTAATATTTATTCTTAATTGTAAAGTGTCATATTTGTGTAAGTACCGAAACTCATATTCAGTAAAAAAAAATTAAACATAAAATAAAATCTATGATTTATTTACGAAAAATATTTGCCAGACGCCAGCCACTGAGTCTGTTAGGTGTCCTTGTCGTATAGAAACTAACAAAACAACAACTAATATGAATAAACAAAATAATAAACAACAATTTGTAACAAAATTCGAAAACAAATTAACAATTTCAAAATAGTTTTACACACAAAAGAAACTTTTTTTAAAAAACAGCAGCTGCCCTCTTTTTCTTCGCTCCTATTAAAAAAAAGGACACAATTTTCAATTTCCGATAGATTTGCAGCACTGATTCTGTAGCAGCAACTTTTGCCGTTTATTGGCAATTTGCTGTTTTATTTTATTTTTTTTTTTTTTTGGCAAAAGTTTATCGAATATGTTTTTCTCTTTCAAAACGGAAATAAATTTTTAATTGTTTTAATAGGAAAATCAAATAAAGAATGAATAAAAAGCTATAAAAACATTTAAGGTCAAACTTTTTATTTTAAACTGACTGGGACTGGCAAGTACTTAAATAACCCCTACAGGTTTTGAAACCAGTTAACCACCAAACTTTGTACTCTCACTTGCTTCACAGACTTAACAAACATGAATTTCAAAGAAAATTATAAATTAATTGATATATTAGTCTCCAGCCTCTTTTAAACCGACGGGTACTGTTTGCATTTAAGCCAGTCAACGAGTGCAAGTAAGTAATAGAATAAATCAGTGCAATTTTGTAAAACCAATCATTCGTATGATTGTATAGCATTATTTTTATAATATTTATCATATTTATTAATTATTTTCGTTTTCATTTCTTTAAGTTTAATTTTAGAAACCTGTATCTTTCTGTTGTTATACATGTTTTAATTGTTATTAATTATCTGTTGAGAATGTTGTTGTTTTCATTCTTACGTTTTATACAATTGTTAATAATTAAAACAAGAAAATTATATGACCCTTTAAAACGTTTTTTGTTCGAATGTTTAATGGGTGGTAGGTAACTATTAAGAACAAAAACTAATGACTTTGAAGGGTAAAAGTGTTTTGGTTTAAGCACGTAAGAAAAACGTCAAATTGAACTACTGATCCATTATTTATACATATCAAACTACAGTCTAGTTTGTAATGTAGTTTTTGATAATCTATAGTTTAGTCATTTGTCTTTGAACAAAACTATAGTCTAGTCTATCGTTTAGCCTATAGTCTAGTATACAGTCTAATCTATAGTCTGGTCTTTAGTCAATCTATAGTAGTCTATAGTCTAGTTTATAGTCTAGTGTATAGTCTAGTGTATAGTCTAGTGTATAGTCTAGTGTATAGTCCTGTTTATAGTCTAGTGTATAGTCCTGTTTATACTAGTCTAGTCTATAAGTCTAGTCTATAGTCTAGTCTATAGTCTAGTCTATAGTCTAGTCTATAGTCTAGTCTATAGTTCTAGTCTATAGTCTAGTCTATAGTCTAGTCTATAGTCTAGTCTATAGTCTAGTCTAGATAGTCTAGTCTATAGTCTAGTCTATAGTCTAGTCTATAGCTAGTCTATAGTCTAGTCTATAGTTAGTCTATAGTCTAGTCTATAGTCTAGTCTATAGTCTAGTCTATAGTCTAGTCTATAGTCTAGTCTATAGTCTAGTCTATAGTCTAGTCTAGTAGTCTAGTCTATAGTCTAGTCTATAGTCTAGTATAGTCTAGTATATAGTCTAGTAGTCTAAAGTCTAGTCCATAGTCTAGTCTATAGTCTAGTCTATAGTCTAGTCCATAGTCTAGTCTATAGTATAGTCTATAGTCTAGTCTATAGTTAGTCTATAGTCTAGTCTATAGTCTAGTCTATAGTCTAGTCTATAGTCTAGTCTATAGTCTAGTCTATAGTCTAGTCTATAGTCTAGTCTATAGTCTAGTCTATAGTCTAGTCTATCGTCTAGTCTATAGTCTAGTCTATAGTCTAGTCTATAGTCTAGTCTATAGTCTAGTCCATAGTATAGTCTATAGTCTAGTCTATAGTCTAGTCTATAGTCTAGTCTATAGTCTAGTCTATAGTCTAGTCTATAGTCTAGTCTATAGTCTAGTCATAGTCTAGTCTATAGTATAGTCTATAGTCTAGTCTATAGTCTAGTCTATAGTTAGTCTATAGTCTAGTCTATAGTCTAGTCTATAGTCTAGTCTATAGTCTAGTCTATAGTCTAGTCTATAGTCTAGTCTATAGTCTAGTCTTAGTCTAGTCTATAGTATAGTCTATAGTCTAGTCTATAGTCTAGTCTATAGTCTGTCTATAGTCTAGTCTATAGTCTAGTCTATGTCTAGTCTATAGTCTAGTCTATAGTCTTAGTCTATAGTCTAGTCTATAGTCTAGTCTATAGTCTAGTCTATAGTCTAGTCTCTAGTCTAGTCTATAGTCTAGTCTATAGTTAGTCTATAGTTAGTCTATAGTCTAGTCTATATTCTAGTCTAAGTCTGTATAGTCCTAGTCTATAGTCTAGTCTATAGTCTAGTCCATAGTCTAGTCTATAGTCTAGTCTATAGTTCTAGTCTATAGTCAGTCTATAGTCAGTCCATAGTCTAGTCTATAGTCTAGTCTATAGCTAGTCATAGTCGTCTATGTCTAGTCTTAGTCTAGTCTATAGTCTAGTCTATAGTTCTAGTCTATAGTCTAGTCTATAGTCTAGTCTATAGTTCTAGTCTATTAGTCTAGTCTATAGTCTAGTCTATAGTCTAGTCTATAGTCTAGTCTATAGTCAGTCTATAGTCTAGTCTATAGTCTCGTCTATAGTCACGTCTATCTGTCTAGTCTATAGTCTAGTCTATAGTCTAGTCTATAGTCTAGTCTATAGTCTAGTCTATAGTCTAGTCTATAGTCTAGTCTATAGTCTAGTCTATAGTCTAGTCTATAGTCTAGTCTATAGTCTAGTCTATAGTCTAGTCTATAGTCTAGTCTATAGTATAGTCTATAGTCTAGTCTAGTATAGTCTAGTCTATAGTCTAGTTTATAGTCTAGTCTATAGTCTAGTCTAAAATCGAGACTAAAGTTTAATATAGTCTAGTCTACAGTCTAGTCTATAATCTAGTCTAGTCTATAGTGTATTCTACTGTCCAGTCTATAATCTAGTCTACAGTCTTGTCTATAGTAAAGTCTATAGTCTAGGCTAGACTCTAGTCTATAGTGTAGTCTATAATCTAGTCTAGTCCATAGTCTAGCCTATAGTCAAGTCTATAGTCTATGGTCTGATTGCAGTCCGGTGACAATATAAGTTACTTTTAATTCAAAATTAAAAATTCATGTTTGCGTAAACCGGTATATATCGTTCTTAGGTTACTGTTTAAAATGTTGAGGACGTCATAATTAATTTGCCAATTATAATTTAACACTTTATACTATTTTGAAATTAAAAGTATTTACATTCTTTATGAATATAATAATCGTAATAAAACAATTTGCTTTAATTCACTCTTCGCAATAAACCGGTTTCAAAACATTTAATAATTACACTGTATTGAGTAATCAATTGAACTCAGTTGGTGAACTAAACTTTAGGCGATTTATTTGTAGAGAAGTATTTATATAATTAATTTACTTAAATGTCTGTCATTAGAAGATATTAATGAATAAAACAAATACATTATTTAATTACATATTTATTTGTAATTTTTGCAAAATAATATAATCACGTTTGTTTAATATTCTTACAAATTTGAAATAACAAAACGTGTATAATTATTTAAAGATATTTTGAAAAGAGAAAAAGTTTGGAAAAAATGAATTATTCAAATTAAGATTATTAGCATTAAAGGTTAAGAAGATTTTGGGGATTTTTGCTTGTAAATTCCCAATTTTATTATACAGCAAGCATTTGATCTTACATAGAGTAACGGTTAGGATTTGAATAAAATATCAAAATAATCCGAAAATTTGGTGGAATTGAAATCTATTCTTACTTAAATTTAGAAAATTACTAGAAATTAAATTGGATTTCTGTAGATTAGACTATAGACTAGACTAGACTATAGACTAGACTATAGACTAGACTATAGACTAGACTATAGACTAGACTATAGACTAGACTATAGACTAGACTATAGACTAGACTATAGACTAGACTATAGACTAGACTATAGACTAGACTATAGACTAGACTATAGACTAGACTAAGACTAGACTATAGACTAGACTATAGACTAGACTATAGACTAGACTATAGACTAGACTATAGACTAGACTATAGACTAGACTATAGACTATAGACTAGACTATAGACTAGACTATAGACTATAGACTAGACTATAGACTATACTATAGACTAGACTATAGACTAGACTATAGACTAGACTATAGACTAGACTATAGACTAGACTATAGACTAGACTATAGACTAGACTATAGACTAGACTATAGACTAGACTATAGACTAGACTATAGACTAGACTATAGACTAGACTATAGACTAGACTATAGACTATATTATAGACTATATTATAGACTAGACTATAGACTAGACTATAGACTAGACTATAGACTAGACTATAGACTAGACTATAGACTAGACTATAGACTAGACTATAGACTAGACTATAGACTAGACTATGGACTAGACTATAGACTAGACTATAGACTAGACTATAGACTAGAATATAGAATAGACTATAGACTAGACTATAGACTAGACTATAGACTAGACTATAGACTAGACTATAGACTAGACTATAGACTAGACTATAGACTAGACTATAGACTAGACTATAGACTAGACTATAGACTAGACTATAGACTAGACTATAGACTAGACTATAGACTAGACTATAGACTAGACTATAGACTAGAACTATAGACTAGACTATAGACTAGACTATAGACTAGACTATAGACTAGACTATAGACTAGACTATAGACTAGACTATAGACTATAGACTAGACTATAGACTACTACTATAGACTAGACTATAGACTAGACTATAGACTAGACTATAGACTAGACTATAGACTAGACTATAGACTAGACTATAGACTAGACTATAGACTAGACTATAGACTAGACTATAGACTAGACTATAGACTAGACTATAGACTAGACTATAGACTAGACTATAGACTAGACTATAGACTAGACTATAGACTAGACTATAGACTAGACTATATACTAGACTAGACTATAGACTAGACTATACTATATTCTGACCTTCAGACTGGACTATAGTGTGGCCTATGGATTGCCCTATAGTCTGGACTATGGACTAAATCATAGAATGACTGTAGACTCGACTGGATTCTTAATTCGAATTTTCACAGAAAACCTAAATTTTCACTAAAAATCTCATTATACCTTCTATTTTCAAGTGAATTTGGGATTCTTCAAATTTTTAAATCAAAATTCAGTTGAAAAAATATTCATTAAAAGTTAATATCCTATTTTAACAAAACAAAATCCGGGAATATTATTTAAAATTACAGCATTTACAGTAATTTTCAACAAATTTTTTTTTGTATAAAATTCAACATGCATAAACTTGAACAAACATGCCAACAAATTAGCAGAAAAAAAACACTTTTAACTTTTTAAAAATTAAACAAAATTTTGCATCGATTATACATACGGCACGACTTTTCGATAAAACGGAGGCATCGCTAAGCGATGTTGTCAAAATTGTATCACGATGACAGGGAACAGTGAACATTTTTGTAATTTACGATTAAACTTAAGTTTAAAATATTAATATTTTTTTTTTTGTTTGATTTGCAATAAACAAATAAAATTTGTACAAAGTAAACTCACTTTTTGGGGGTTTAGATTTTTTTTATAAAATATTTTTAGTTTGAGAGGGTTTTCTTTTTTTAAATATCACATATACATAATCACTTAATTATATAATAAACTTTTTCATTTAAAGAAATTTTTCTTTTATTTTTAAAGAATTTATTTTCATATTTTAATGTAAAAGATAAGATTGCGTTTAATAAATTTTGTATTATTCTCTGCTTTAATTTTTAAGTTTTTTTAATTAAAAATTCTTTTTTTATTTATATTTAATTTGTTGGTCTAAATCAAATACAATTTATTTATTTTTTGTTTTTGTTTATTATTTAAGCAGACGATTATCACCTTGAAGATTAATACAAATATTTAAATTAACTTTAAAATGTTTGGCTTTTTTGCTTTTGGTCTAAGTATGTACTTAGAGTTGTTTTTTTTGTGGAAAGTGTTAACTTGATTTTTTATTTATTAAATTTTTTATCACATTTATTATTAATTTATATAAAATACTTTTTTTCTATTAATTTTTTTCTCTTTTTATTCACCGTTGCATGTTAAACGTTAATTAGAACATTTTCAACTGAATGCTGGCAAACGTGTGTGATTTTTTTTCTTTACAATTTGCAATGAATTTTTCTATTTTATTCGTACTTTTAATAAATGTATTGAAAAGAAGAAAAAAAATGAAATAAAATAAAACAAAGATACAAATAATAATAAATAAATGTATATATAATGATCATCTAGGAACTAAATGCTCACAAATACGTTAACAAATCAAAAAAAAAAAAAAAAAACAAAAATAAAATATAGAAAACTAATACGAGGTGTAACAAGAAAGATCCTGCAAAATATATACATTTAAACGATCATGATGGAAACTATCTACAGAAACTATCCAGTGAAAAAGACCATCGATCGTTTATAAAGAAAGTTCATTCATTTCTTTTATACAAAATTCGATCTTTTCTTTAGAAAAACTAACGATCTTTTCACATTAAGACGATCAAACTCTTTATATAGATAGATTATCAAACTTTTCTGAAGAAAGACTATCGATCTTTTCTGTTGAGAAATGATAATCGTTATGTTCTGTTATCAATCTTTTCTGTGGGAAATATCATAGATCTTATCCATAGAAAGATTAACGAACTTTTTAATAAGAATGATCATTGATCGTTTCTATAGTGAGATCATTGGTCGTTGATCTTTTCTATAGAAAGATCATCGATCTTTTTTATAGATCATCGATCTAGAAAGATTTTCGATTTAGAGAGATCTTCGATCTTTTCTATAGAAAGATCATCGATCTTTTCCATAGATAGATCATCAATCTTTTTCATAGATGGGTCATCGATCATTTCTATAAAAAGATGATCGATATGGTTTATTATTAATCTTTTCTATAGAAAGATCATCGTTCTTTTCTATAGAAAGATCATTAATTTTTTCCATAGAAAGATCATCGATCTATTCCATAGAAAGATTATCGATCTTTTTCATAGAAAGATCGATTTTTTTTATAGAAAGATGATCGATATGGTTTATTATTTATCTTTTTATAGAAAGATCATCGATCTTTTTTATGGAAAGATCATCGATCTTTTCTATAGAAGATCATCGATCTTTTCCATAGAAAGATCATCGATCTTTTCTATAGAAGTATCATAGATCATGGAAAGATTATCGATCTTTTCTATAGAAAGATTATTGATATTTTCTATAGATCATCGATCTTTTCTATAGAAAGATCATCGAACGATTCTATAGAAAGATAATCGATTTATTATTAATCTTTCTGTAGGAGGAATTATAGATCTATCATTTTGCGATGTTGATAATATGAAAGATCATCAAACATTTCTATATATAAGATCGATCGATCTTTTCTCTGGAAATATCATCGATTTCTCTATAGAAAGACCATCGATCTAATCTATAGAAAGACCATTGATCAGTTCTTTTCTATAACAAAGATCATCTACTCTATAGAAGGATAATCAAACTTTTATGTAGAAATACCATTAAAGTTTTCTATGATCTATCGATCACTTTAATGTAAATATCATAGATCCTCTATAGTTTTTATAGAAAAAATCATCGACATTTTCTATAAAATATTTATCGATCTATTCAATAATAATAATAATAATAATAATAATAATAATAATAATAATAATAATAATAATAATAATAATAATAATAATAATAATAATAATAATAATAATAATAATAATGATAATAATAATAATAATAATAATAATAATAATAATAATAATAATAATAATAATAATAATAATAATAATAATAATAATAATAATAATAATAATAATAACATTGATCCTTTCTATCTCGTAAGATCACTGATCATCGACAGAAAGATCATCGATATTTTCCACAGAAAAATCATCGAAATTTTCCACAGAAAGATCAAAGATCTTTTCTATAAAAAGATCTATAGGAAGATCATCGATCTTTTCTACAAAAAGATCATCAATATTATTGTTGAAAGATCATCGATTACTTTAATAAAAGGTGCCCCGATCCCCTTTATATTAAGATCATTAATTATTTCGGAATGCTCGTCGATGCTTTTAATAAAGATCATTGTTCATTTTCTTTAACAGATTTTCAATCTTCTATACAAAAATCCTTGATATTATCTATAAAAAGATTCACAATCTTGTCTTCAGAAAGATCTTTAATAAAGGAAACATACTAGATATTTTCTATATAAAGTTCATTGTTCTTATCTACAATAAAAGAATGATTGATCTCCGACCATTACTATAGTAAGATCATTAATAAGTTTCGTTGTTTTCTATAAAGATCATTGAAAAAGAACTTCGATCTTGTTAAAAAAATCTTGATATTGTCAATAAAAGGATACGCCATCTTGTTTTTAGATAGAAAATATATTAAATATTTCTTACAGAGAGATCATCGCTTTTTCGTATAGAAAGATCGTTAATGTATTTTAAAGAAAGTTTATCGATTACTTTCATAAAAATATCATAGATCTTCATTTCTGAATGTTTTTAACTTTTTTATCTTTAAAACTTTAACAAATAATTATTTAAAAAAGAATCAATAAAATTATTACAAAATCACTTTCTCTAACCACCCTCGTTAACATTAAATACAATTTAAAATTTACATACATATTACACTTTTTTGTATATGCAATTAACGAATGTGGTCGGTTGTTTGTTGGTTGGTTGGTGGGTATTAATTTATTGAGTAAATGTTAATGTTTTCTTTTAAAAATTTTATTTTGTATTTTTTTTTTGTTTTATTTATTTTACAAATAAAATTAAATTGAACAAACACATTTGTATTTTCACACTTCTGAAATAAACCAATATACAAAATTTGGCAAAATTTCTCAGTTTTTGAAGCACAATTGAGTTCGTTGTTTTAAGAAGAAGAAGAAAAATTCCTTTTAAAAATGAAAATTATGTTTGTATGAGTCAATAAATATACAAAATAAAAACATTATGTAAACAAATAAACAACTGTAAGAATGAAAGAACTGTTTTAACAAACTTAATGAACATTAACTGCTTTTTTGATAATCAAATCGTCAGATTAATAAAACTTCAATTAAATAGCTTTTTTTACTTTTAATCTGATTTTCACACC
Organism: Lucilia sericata; assembly: GCF_015586225.1. Lineage (NCBI taxonomy): Eukaryota > Metazoa > Arthropoda > Insecta > Diptera > Calliphoridae > Lucilia > Lucilia sericata. The sequence continues at coordinate 224,656 of NW_023994743.1, forward strand.
TTACAAATGTCCTTGAGAAAAACCATAAGTTGGTTTTAAATGGGCACACGTTTGCATTTATAACAATTTTAGGTCATTGTCAATGTTTTTGTTTATAAAAAAGTCTATGCTTTTCTATAGATAAGTTATCGATTGCCTTACTTTTCTATAACTTTACTTTTCTAAAGAAAAATTATCGATAAACTTGTATTTTGTATAGAAAATTTGACTTTTCTATACAAAAGTTATCGATAACTTGACTATTCTATGGAAAAGTTATCGATAACTTTACTTTTCTATAGAAAAATTATCGATTTACTTCACCTTTCTATAGAAAAATTATCGATTACTTCACCTTTCTATAGAAAAGTTATCGATAACTTAACTTTTCTATAGAAAAGTTATCGATAACTTTACTTTTCTATAGAAAAGTTATCGATAACTTTACTTTTCTATAGAAAAGTTATCGATAACTTTACTTTTCTATAGAAAAGTTATCGATAACTTTACTTTTCTATAGAAAAGTTATGGATAACTTTACTTTTCTATAGAAAAGTTATCGATAACTTTACTTTTCTATAGAAAAGTTATCGATAACTTTACTTTTCTATAGAAAAGTTATCGATTACTTTACTTTTCTATAGAAAAGCTATCGATTACTTTACTTTTCTATAGAAAAGCTATCGATAACTTTACTTTTCTATAGAAAAGTTATCGATAACTTTACTTTTCTATAGAAAAGTTATCGATAACTTTACTTTTCTATAGAAAAGTTATCGATAACTTTACTTTTTCTATAGAAAATTTATCGATAACTTTACCTTTCTATAGAAAAGTTATCGATAAACTTTACCTTTCTATAGAAAAGTTATCGATAACTTTACCTTTCTATAGAAAAGTTATCGATAACTTTACTTTTTTATAGAAAAGTTATCGATAACTTTACTTTTCTATAGAAAAGTTATCGATAACTTTGCTTTTCTATAGAAAAGTTATCGATAACTTTGCTTTTCTATAGAAAAGTTATCGATAACTTTACTTTTCTATAGAAAAGTTATCGATAACTTTACTTTTCTATAGAAAAGTTATCGGTATATAGTAGTTATCGATCACATTTATTTTTCAATCGATAACTTTTTTTGAAAAAAGATCAACCACCTCTTCCAACAGGAAAGAAATAACGTAACGGAAAGACTTTCTATAAGAAAAGATTATCGAAGTCCATAGAAAAGTCGTCGATTTCTTCTATAGGAAAGATCATCGATCTCTTCTTAAGAAAGATCATCGATCTCTTATATATAGGAAAGATCATCGCCCTCTTCTATAGAAAATATAATCGATATTTTCTATATAAAAGTCCATCGATCTTTAAGAAAGATTATCGATCTGTCTTTTAAGAACGATCATCGATCTTTTCTATATATGAAACACTGTCGATCTCTAAGAAAGATTATTGTTCTCTTCTTTAGAGAAGAGATAACGTAACGTAATGGAAAGATCATCGATCTCTTTCCATAGGAAAGATTATCGATATCTTTCATATTAAAGATTATCGATCTCTAATATAGGAAAGATCATCGATTACTATTATATGAAAGATCATCGATCTTTTCTATATAAAAGTTCATCGATCTCTTAGAAATATTATGGATGTATCTTATAAGAAACATCATCGATCTTTTCTGTAGAAAGAGATAACGTAACGGAAAGATTATCAATATCTTCCATATTAAAGATTATCGATATCTTCTATAGGAAAGATCATCGATTACTTTTATATGAAAGATCATCGATATTTCTATATAAAAATCCTTCGATCTCTAAGAAATATTATCTATGATCTATCTATATTATAAGAAAGGGTATTGATATCTCTTATAAGAAAGAAAACTGATTTCTTTTATTAGATTTCTATAAGGAAGATCATCGATCTTTTCTAGAGAAAGATCATCGATCTTTTCTATATAAAAGACCGTTGATCTTAAGAAATATTATAGACCTCTTCTTTGGGAAAGATAAGCGATCTCTTTTGTTTTCTATAGAAAGATCATCATCGATTTGTTTTCTATAGAAAGATCACAGATCATTTTTATACAAAAAAAAAAAAAAGAGATTGTTATTAATTTATTTAAAAAATATGCTGAACATCTGTTTAATTTAAATAGAAAACCCCCGACCAATGCTGACAATTATTGAAAAATTTCTTTTAAAGAAATGTGCACATTTTTTCTTTGGCAAATTTGAACTAATAAATGACTTGACAACAAATTATTGTTGTCTTTTCTTTTTGTGATGTCTAAGAGAAAATCAATTGAAATCTGATATAACAACTATTTCTTTACAATTGATATTGAATTTGTCTTTAAATTTATTGTTGAAGTTTTTGTTGTAATAAAAAAGAAAAAAACTTGTAAGACAATAACCGATCATTATAAAGTTAGTTTTTTGTTTCGTTAAATTCATTGTGTACATTGACATCTGATGATGATGATGATCATAATGGGAAAAATGAGATTGCGTTGGAAATCATAACAAATAGATGCCCAGCAAACATAAGAGGGGGCGGGAAATTGGGTAAAAATTGTTTATAAAAAGTGTTTTATGATATTTAGCAATTGTCTATTAGTATGCTTACTGGTTAGTTATGGATATTGTTTATGTTGTTTAATATGTTTGCTGGGTTAATCACGTGTTGCATTTAATACATGCAACGTTTGTTATTAATTGAAATTCATGATTTCATTTCATTCCATTTCTATTTATGTCATTGCACAAAACAACAAGACCTGTAACGATTTTGTTTTCAATAATTTCAAAATTGTTTTAGTTTTGTTTTTTCGAATCAAATCAATTTAAATTTTTATAAACAAGTTGTTGACAATAACGATATAAATACGGCAAAAAAATTAAACAACCGACAAATTGTAAAGGAAAAAGTTGTAAATTTAATGAAAAAACAATAACAATTATTACCGTTAGTAGTGAAAAACAAATTTATTGTTTATATAAATAAACAACAAAACACACTTAAAGCATTTTATTTATTTTCACCAGCTCTTTTTGCAAACAGCGCTTAAAAAATCGCTATTATTTTAATCAAGCGTTTTTTTTCTTTTGAGGTTTTTATCTTTAATTAAAAAATATCTTTTTTTTGTAATAATTTTAGTACATTTGCACTGGTTTTGTTTTAACATTAAAACACATTTATTAATTTATTTATCTGTTCACAATAATTGCAATATATTATTCGCAGTTGCGTTATTAATAAACATTTCGCTTTTTTTTTAAATTTGTTATCCAAAACACACGTATTTTTTTTACTCTATTTATTCATCTGTTTGTTTTGTTTTTATTTCTGTTTTTAATATCTTTGATTATTTTGCGTTCATTGTTTAACGATCGTTTGTTTTTAACGTCTCGTAACAAACTGATTGATCTTTAATTAAAATGTGGCTTTCGCTTGCTGTGGCTATTAGCCAAAATTATTTATATTATTTTATTTACTTAATAATATTATTGGTTTATATTATTTACAGCGAATTGAAAAATACACATTCTCAAAATCACCCGCAGCTCTTCTACAATCAGCTGTTTCGTGAAATGCGCAGGTTTATTACGGCGAATTTATTTTTTTCTCCCTAGATCAGTTTGCCAGTCTCTCCGTATCTCAACGAGAGTGAAATTGTCAGTAAATTTTGTATCTGTGTGTTGTTTCACTTTGCTGTTCAATACACGCAAAATGTTTGTTAAAGAAAACAATTTATGCGCATGCGATTACAACTACAGCTGGTAAACTAAAAACAACAACAGTGTTTAATCGAAGAGCAAAAAATATTTGAAATTATCGTTGAAATACCTTAAACATATTGAGTGTGAATTTGTTTCAATAAATTATCAGCATAAAAGTGAAAATGTTGTTTTGAAAATTATTTGTGAAAAAAATGTTGTTTAAAATATGCACTTAATTTATGAGAAATTTTTTTGCTAGGCAAGTGGTTAGGTAAAGTGGTAATAACTTTTGAAATAGTTTTAAGGGAAAGTTATCGATAGTATACCAAAAGAAAATTGAAGTTATCGGCAAACTTTTATCGAAAACTTAAGTAATTAATAACTTTTCTATAGAAAAATTCAACAATCGATATCTTTTCTATTAAAAAGTACAATAATTGATGAATTTTCTAACGATAAGTAAAGTTATCGTTAACATTTCTATACAAAAGTTCAGCAATCGATAATATTTCTATGGAAAAGTAAAGTTATCGATAACATTTCTATAGATAAGTAAAGTTATCGATTTTTTTCTATAGAAATGTACAACAATCCAAAAAATTCCTACAGCGATTGAAAGTTTTATAAATTTCCTGTACTAGTTTTTAGTCTATTGTTTACAGCGACTATAGTCTAGTCTATAATCTAGTCCATAGTCTAGTCTATAGTCTAGTCTATAGTCTAGTCTATAGTCTAGTCTATAGTCTAGTCTATAGTCTAGACTATAGTCTAGTCTATAGTCTAGTCTATAGTCTAGACTATAGTCTAGTCTATAGTCTAGTCTATAGTCTAGACTATAGTCTAGTCTATAGTCTAGTCTATAGTCTAGTCTATAGTCTAGTCTATAGTCTAGTCTATAGTCTAGACTATAGTC